>NC_068415.1:424511-483461 GCF_023724105.1 Carassius gibelio
AACCATTTTCAAAAAGTGTCTAAAAACTCATCCTTGCCTTCAACGCCTGCCCAATTAATACTAGCATCTGCCTAATGCGTTGTTTTGTCAAAGTTAACGCCCTGCTGGCCCAACGTGGCAGAAGACTGAAGTCTCTGTCTGCAGCCAAAGGATAGGTCTGTCAGAAGTGGGATTCGAACCCACGCCTCCAGGGGAGACTGCGACCTGAACGCAGCGCCTTAGACCGCTCGGCCATCCTGACACAGCCTTATGGTCGTGAGTTCGAGCCTCACACGGGGCAGGGTGGTGCTTTTTTTCTGATAACTGAGAGAGCTTAGACCAGGGGTATCAAACTAAATTCCTTTAGGGCCCGAGCCCTGTAGAGTGTTGTTCCAACCCTTCTCAAAAACACAAGGCGTGTAGTTTTCAAATGAGCCTGAAGGGCATGATTGGTTGGATCAGGTGTGTTCAATCAGGCTTGAATCTAAACTCTGCAGGTCTCCGGCCTTCCGGGGACTGAGTTTGACACCCGTGGCTCAGAAAGACAGAGTGAGGTTCTCTGTCCCCTTTCGTGTGGGTTTCCCTGTGTCTCCTGGGGGCAAAAGGCCACAGCTCCTCTTCAGGGCAGGTGAAATGATGCTTTGTGGAAAACTGTGAGGTTCCAGGTAAATTCCCTGAATCTCATCCAGCGACATTGCGTGTAGGCCCGTGCAATCCTTTTATTTACAATGAAGTCAAAATTCTGCATTCATGCTGGCTAATGCTACACGAAGGCAGTAATAGCATCCCTCTCATATTCATGTAACACGTGGCCACGTCCTCCTGAGGTTTTGTGAAGTTTCAAAGGCCATATTGCTGCACTGGCCCGGTCCTGAAGATTTGCCTTGTACAACGTTCGGAAGATTAGACCCTTCCGATCAGAGCAGGCCACACAACTCCTTGTCCAAGCTCTCTGTTTTCTCCAGACCGGACTACTGTTACGCTCCCTTGGCGGGTCTTCCGGCACGTACAATCAAGCCTCTGCAACTGATCCAGGATGCAGCAGCGAGAGTGGTCTTCAACGAGCCAAAGAAAGCCCACGTCACACCTCTCTTCATAATTTTGCACTGGCTACCAATAGCTGTTCGCATCAGATTCAAGGTACTGATGTTTGCCTACAAGATAACCACTGGCTCTGCAGCAACATACCTAAAGTCGCTGGTTCAGAACTATGCTTGCTTTCTGCAAGTGAACGATGCCTCGTGGTGCCATCCCAAAGAGGCACAAAATCACTCTCAAGGACCTTTTCCTGGTTTGTTCCCAGCTGGTGGATCTGCTTGCCTATCTCAATTCGAGCAGCGGAGGCTTTAACCATTTTCAAAAAGTGTCTAAAAACTCATCCTTGCCTTCAACGCCTGCCCAATTAATACTAGCATCTGCCTAATGCGTTGTTTTGTCAAAGTTAACGCCCTGCTGGCCCAACGTGGCAGAAGACTGAAGTCTCTGTCTGCAGCCAAAGGATAGGTCTGTCAGAAGTGGGATTCGAACCCACGCCTCCAGGGGAGACTGCGACCTGAACGCAGCGCCTTAGACCGCTCGGCCATCCTGACACCCTTGCCTGGCTAGAGATGCCCTGTTCGAGCCACACCTGAAACCAGGGACCTAGAAGCTACTTTATCTCTGTTCGGGCCCCCTCTAGCCCACGGGCCTCGTTGGCGCAGTTAGGCAGCGCGTCAGTCTCAAAATCCTTATGGTCGTGAGTTCGAGCCTCACACGGGGCAGGGTGGTGCTTTTTTTCTGATAACTGAGAGAGCTTAGACCAGGGGTATCAAACTAAATTCCTTTAGGGCCCGAGCCCTGTAGAGTGTTGTTCCAACCCTTCTCAAAAACACAAGGCGTGTAGTTTTCAAATGAGCCTGAAGGGCATGATTGGTTGGATCAGGTGTGTTCAATCAGGCTTGAATCTAAACTCTGCAGGTCTCCGGCCTTCCGGGGACTGAGTTTGACACCCGTGGCTCAGAAAGACAGAGTGAGGTTCTCTGTCCCCTTTCGTGTGGGTTTCCCTGTGTCTCCTGGGGGCAAAAGGCCACAGCTCCTCTTCAGGGCAGGTGAAATGATGCTTTGTGGAAAACTGTGAGGTTCCAGGTAAATTCCCTGAATCTCATCCAGCGACATTGCGTGTAGGCCCGTGCAATCCTTTTATTTACAATGAAGTCAAAATTCTGCATTCATGCTGGCTAATGCTACACGAAGGCAGTAATAGCATCCCTCTCATATTCATGTAACACGTGGCCACGTCCTCCTGAGGTTTTGTGAAGTTTCAAAGGCCATATTGCTGCACTGGCCCGGTCCTGAAGATTTGCCTTGTACAACGTTCGGAAGATTAGACCCTTCCGATCAGAGCAGGCCACACAACTCCTTGTCCAAGCTCTCTGTTTTCTCCAGACCGGACTACTGTTACGCTCCCTTGGCGGGTCTTCCGGCACGTACTATCAAGCCTCTGCAACTGATCCAGGATGCAGCAGCGAGAGTGGTCTTCAACGAGCCAAAGAAAGCCCACGTCACACCTCTCTTCATAATTTTGCACTGGCTACCAATAGCTGTTCGCATCAGATTCAAGGTACTGATGTTTGCCTACAAGATAACCACTGGCTCTGCAGCAACATACCTAAAGTCGCTGGTTCAGAACTATGCTTGCTTTCTGCAAGTGAACGATGCCTCGTGGTGCCATCCCAAAGAGGCACAAAATCACTCTCAAGGACCTTTTCCTGGACTGTTCCCAGCTGGTGGATCTGCTTGCCTATCTCAATTCGAGCAGCGGAGGCTTTAACCATTTTCAAAAAGTGTCTAAAAACTCATCCTTGCCTTCAACGCCTGCCCAATTAATACTAGCATCTGCCTAATGCGTTGTTTTGTCAAAGTTAACGCCCTGCTGGCCCAACGTGGCAGAAGACTGAAGTCTCTGTCTGCAGCCAAAGGATAGGTCTGTCAGAAGTGGGATTCGAACCCACGCCTCCAGGGGAGACTGCGACCTGAACGCAGCGCCTTAGACCGCTCGGCCATCCTGACACCCTTGCCTGGCTAGAGATGCCCTGTTCGAGCCACACCTGAAACCAGGGACCTAGAAGCTACTTTATCTCTGTTCGGGCCCCCTCTAGCCCACGGGCCTCGTTGGCGCAGTTAGGCAGCGCGTCAGTCTCATAATCTGAAGGTCGTGAGTTCGAGCCTCACACGGGGCAGGGTGGTGCTTTTTTTCTGATAACTGAGAGAGCTTAGACCAGGGGTATCAAACTAAATTCCTTTAGGGCCCGAGCCCTGTAGAGTGTTGTTCCAACCCTTCTCAAAAACACAAGGCGTGTAGTTTTCAAATGAGCCTGAAGGGCATGATTGGTTGGATCAGGTGTGTTCAATCAGGCTTGAATCTAAACTCTGCAGGTCTCCGGCCTTCCGGGGACTGAGTTTGACACCCGTGGCTCAGAAAGACAGAGTGAGGTTCTCTGTCCCCTTTCGTGTGGGTTTCCCTGTGTCTCCTGGGGGCAAAAGGCCACAGCTCCTCTTCAGGGCAGGTGAAATGATGCTTTGTGGAAAACTGTGAGGTTCCAGGTAAATTCCCTGAATCTCATCCAGCGACATTGCGTGTAGGCCCGTGCAATCCTTTTATTTACAATGAAGTCAAAATTCTGCATTCATGCTGGCTAATGCTACACGAAGGCAGTAATGGCATCCCTCTCATATTCATGTAACACGTGGCCACGTCCTCCTGAGGTTTTGTGAAGTTTCAAAGGCCATATTGCTGCACTGGCCCGGTCCTGAAGATTTGCCTTGTACAACGTTCGGAAGATTAGACCCTTCCGATCAGAGCAGGCCACACAACTCCTTGTCCAAGCTCTCTGTTTTCTCCAGACCGGACTACTGTTACGCTCCCTTGGCAGGTCTTCCGGCACGTACTATCAAGCCTCTGCAACTGATCCAGGATGCAGCAGCGAGAGTGGTCTTCAACGAGCCAAAGAAAGCCCACGTCACACCTCTCTTCATAATTTTGCACTGGCTACCAATAGCTGTTCGCATCAGATTCAAGGTACTGATGTTTGCCTACAAGATAACCACTGGCTCTGCAGCAACATACCTAAAGTCGCTGGTTCAGAACTATGCTTGCTTTCTGCAAGTGAACGATGCCTCGTGGTGCCATCCCAAAGAGGCACAAAATCACTCTCAAGGACCTTTTCCTGGACTGTTCCCAGCTGGTGGATCTGCTTGCCTATCTCAATTCGAGCAGCGGAGGCTTTAACCATTTTCAAAAAGTGTCTAAAAACTCATCCTTGCCTTCAACGCCTGCCCAATTAATACTAGCATCTGCCTAATGCGTTGTTTTGTCAAAGTTAACGCCCTGCTGGCCCAACGTGGCAGAAGACTGAAGTCTCTGTCTGCAGCCAAAGGATAGGTCTGTCAGAAGTGGGATTCGAACCCACGCCTCCAGGGGAGACTGCGACCTGAACGCAGCGCCTTAGACCGCTCGGCCATCCTGACACCCTTGCCTGGCTAGAGATGCCCTGTTCGATCCACACCTGAAACCAGGGACCTAGAAGCTACTTTATCTCTGTTCGGGCCCCCTCTAGCCCACGGGCCTCGTTGGCGCAGTTAGGCAGCGCGTCAGTCTCATAATCTGAAGGTCGTGAGTTCGAGCCTCACACGGGGCAGGGTGGTGCTTTTTTTCTGATAACTGAGAGAGCTTAGACCAGGGGTATCAAACTAAATTCCTTTAGGGCCCGAGCCCTGTAGAGTGTTGTTCCAAGCCTTCTCAAAAACACAAGGCGTGTAGTTTTCAAATGAGCCTGAAGGGCATGATTGGTTGGATCAGGTGTGTTCAATCAGGCTTGAATCTAAACTCTGCAGGTCTCCGGCCTTCCGGGGACTGAGTTTGACACCCGTGGCTCAGAAAGACAGAGTGAGGTTCTCTGTCCCCTTTCGTGTGGGTTTCCCTGTGTCTCCTGGGGGCAAAAGGCCACAGCTCCTCTTCAGGGCAGGTGAAATGATGCTTTGTGGAAAACTGTGAGGTTCCAGGTAAATTCCCTGAATCTCATCCAGCGACATTGCGTGTAGGCCCGTGCAATCCTTTTATTTACAATGAAGTCAAAATTCTGCATTCATGCTGGCTAATGCTACACGAAGGCAGTAATGGCATCCCTCTCATATTCATGTAACACGTGGCCACGTCCTCCTGAGGTTTTGTGAAGTTTCAAAGGCCATATTGCTGCACTGGCCCGGTCCTGAAGATTTGCCTTGTACAACGTTCGGAAGATTAGACCCTTCCGATCAGAGCAGGCCACACAACTCCTTGTCCAAGCTCTCTGTTTTCTCCAGACCGGACTACTGTTACGCTCCCTTGGCGGGTCTTCCGGCACGTACTATCAAGCCTCTGCAACTGATCCAGGATGCAGCAGCGAGAGTGGTCTTCAACGAGCCAAAGAAAGCCCTCGTCACACCTCTCTTCATAATTTTGCACTGGCTACCAATAGCTGTTCGCATCAGATTCAAGGTACTGATGTTTGCCTACAAGATAACCACTGGCTCTGCAGCAACATACCTAAAGTCGCTGGTTCAGAACTATGCTTGCTTTCTGCAAGTGAACGATGCCTCGTGGTGCCATCCCAAAGAGGCACAAAATCACTCTCAAGGACCTTTTCCTGGACTGTTCCCAGCTGGTGGATCTGCTTGCCTATCTCAATTCGAGCAGCGGAGGCTTTAACCATTTTCAAAAAGTGTCTAAAAACTCATCCTTGCCTTCAACGCCTGCCCAATTAATACTAGCATCTGCCTAATGCGTTGTTTTGTCAAAGTTAACGCCCTGCTGGCCCAACGTGGCAGAAGACTGAAGTCTCTGTCTGCAGCCAAAGGATAGGTCTGTCAGAAGTGGGATTCGAACCCACGCCTCCAGGGGAGACTGCGACCTGAGCGCTAGCTGACGAAGGATAGTCCGACATAATTTCAGAAATGTTGAGCAATGTCGAACTGCGCAGCCAATCGCATCGAAGCGCTATGACATTTGGACCAATCGCGTCGAAGCGCCTTAACATTTCCAGCCAATCAAAAAGCGCAATTTATAACATTATCTTGACATTCGTGACATTTGACCAATCAGAGAGCAGGGGGATTTCGACGGCACGTTTCCGCGTCTCACCGCAAGGTGGAGGGGTCAGCGCTTCTAGTCAGGTGTCAATCAAGTTGCCGAACCGTGCCGAAGGTGTACGAAAGAATGACATCTTCCTCAGGGGGCGTGTCAGAGGTAAAAAAGGTTAATTACTCAAGTTTGTGACCTATGACAAGGGTCATTGTCGCGTAGTTCGACATAAAAAGTGGTAAGAGATTTATCAATGGGTGAGTGTTTGTTACCTTTGCATTATAGATGTATAAAAATAAAAAATAATCGTAATCGAACATTATTAGTATCTTGGTTTAGTGTATTTGCATAAGAGAACAACACATCAGGCTTCAGAACAAACATTTACCTGGTCCCATTCATTTGAACGATGTAATGTGATGGTTGTGTTATGTTATGGCTTTCAACAGTGCAAACCAGAGTGTGTAATAATTGTTTATAGACATTTATGTAATGTTGCAGGTATTTTAAGAAATGTTCCTGTCTTGTATCTTTCTCCTCTAAATAGAGATACCAGTTGTAACATTATATATAAAATAAATGTGACTTGTGTCCTAGAAATGAATGAATGAATGAATGAATAAATATATATATGAATTTAATGAAGTATTTTATGCTCTCTTAAGGGACTCACTTGTATTGTGCATTATATTTGTTATAATGCTTACAGATAGAGAAATGTCAGATGCTGTCTCGTGGCCAAACAACCTTGCTTGGAGGTGTGCTGAAATGCATGTTTTTTATTAGTATCATTAGTATATTTACTGAAAAGGTTTCTTTCTGAATTATGTATTAAGGGTTTTTTTTTTTTTTTTTTTTTTTTTTTTTTTTGTCGTCTTAAGCCTCTACTGGACCAGCACAAAGGGTGGTGGAAGAACCTCATGCTGCTGAAACAGCAAAGAAGGCCATGGAGCAGAGTGAGCCTGACCCCCAGCCTCATCCCATGCCCCTGCCCCAGCCCCAGCCTACTGCACCTGTGGAAGCAAGAGTTGCAACACAATTTTCAATGGTAAGAATTACTATTTAACTTTTTTAATAATACCACTTAAGAATGTGCTCAATTAAAATTCAAGAAAGTTCAGAACGTAAGATGAAGAAAAAAAGAAAAAGCAAGAATGCTATGAGATGCTGGCTGAGACCTACTAATTGTCACCCCTCTTGTACAGTGGGGGCACCTGTTGTCTGCTGAATGGTCAGTTTGAATATCTCAGATTTGGTTTAAGTCACATGGTCAAGGATAAATGTAGAATGTAACCTGTCTGCTTTCTCTCTTGAGACTAGACTCATGTCCCTCATGGCATCTCTCTCAATACTTCTCATGTGTTAAAGCTACATTATCTTTCTTTCTCAATCTCAGGTAACATACCACATAGACGCTGGCTATTATTAACTGTACACATATTAACAATTATTCCATCATGCAAATACTTTGTAGTAATTTCAGGAGTCAATACTGCTAATAAATATGGATGACACTTCTATTCAGAAAGAAATGTTTTTAAAAACCTGCATTTACTTAAAATAGTAATATTAATTAATTCTTCGTAATTCTTGCTATTATAACATATTCTGTCTTCTCACATTTTTGATTTACCAAACCAAGATTTACTGGCTCTCACATTGCTGCAGCAAAGCCAAATCTTAGTGTGGTCAGGAGACCTTCTCAGGTTGAAGACCTACCCAGCGCAGCAGTGTCTTGTGCCTCTATACCAAGCAGTACTGTCTCTGTAAGTAATGGCATAATCCATAAAGTATTCTATGAAGACACTTTTCACGTTCCATTCTGTACAAATTATTAAACTTGTTCAATTTTTTTTTTATACCAGAAAACCATATTTTTGTCGATGTTTCAGGGTGTGCCAGTGTTCCAGGGTCTGCAAATGGTTCAGAGACTGTCAGCGGTCCATAGGATGCCACTGTTACAGCCTATTGTGCAGAGCACCAATTCTCAACCAGCTCCACAAACCATGCCCAAGAGACCCTACAAGGCAAACACTTGCAGGAAGTGTGGACAATTCAAAACCAGTGCAACGGGACATAGCCAGTACAGGGGCAAGGTGTATATACTGTCCACAGACTGAGAACATTACAAAAGAAAAGTGGTTAGAGTAAATGCGGAGAACCTTCTCCCAAATAATGTATACACTGTATATTTTTATTTATTGTTGTGTGTATATAGTTGTTTAAATATAGTTCACTATTGTTAATATTTGTGTCTAACATTATTTTATTTAACTTGATTTTTTAATCCTATTTAACTTTTACTTTTACCTTTTTAATTTATTGTTTGAAAACTTCATTTAATATTCATTACTGTTCTGTTAGCATAATTGTAAAATAAATAAAAAAAGCAAATTGAGAAATGTGTTTTGATTTCTACATTTATTTTCCTTTTAATTTTTTTTTTTTTTTTTGAAAACTTATATAAATTTAATTTGTTTAATATTCATTACTGTTATGTTGGCATAATTGTAAAAAAAAAAAGAGAATGATTGCTTTTTTATTTGTACTTTAGTAAACATTTCATCAGTACACTGCAACAATAGAACGTATTCCTATAAAAAGATAATTTGCACTTTGTCATTTGTCACAGACATTTTTAAGCATAATAATGACTATTTTTGCATCCTGTTTTAATTAAAAATGACAGATTTAAAGGTGTCTTGAATGAATGTAACCTTAAAAAAATTTTTTGATTTAATATCAATAAAATCACAACTAATAACATGCTTAAAATAAATATGAATACAACTACACACAATAACATGCTTAATCAGAATAAAAAATAATACAACAACTACTAAATAACTAATAATAACAAAACACATTTCCATTGGTGTATTAAAATGTAATGAAAAAAATATCAAACAAGCACATATATACATTTAATTAACCTTGAAACTTCATTTATTTAAAGCAATTAACAATAAAACAAAAAGTTGTCTTTAGCTGGATTCGAACCCGGGTCGAGGGGAGCACCTGCAATAGAAAACAGTGTAATATAAATGCGCGAATTTACCGCAAGAAGAAACCGGAAGATGTATCACTGCGCGCATGCTAAGGAAGATCCGTCTTTGAACGTCAAATTTGACCCTTTCTTTTCTTCATTTTTTCTTTCTCTTCTTCCCCTTCTCTTTTTCTTCCTTCCCTCTTTTCTTCCCTTCTTCCCCGTCTTTGACGGACTATTGTTCCCCAGCTTGAGCGCAGCGCCTTAGACCGCTCGGCCATCCTGACACCCTTGCCTGGCTAGAGATGCCCTGTTCGAGCCACACCTGAAACCAGGGACCTAGAAGCTACTTTATCTCTGTTCGGGCCCCCTCTAGCCCACGGGCCTCGTTGGCGCAGTTAGGCAGCGTGTCAGTCTCATAATCTGAAGGTCGTGAGTTCGAGCCTCACACGGGGCAGGGTGGTGCTTTTTTTCTGATAACTGAGAGAGCTTAGACCAGGGGTATCAAACTAAATTCC
Source organism: Carassius gibelio (assembly GCF_023724105.1). Lineage (NCBI taxonomy): Eukaryota > Metazoa > Chordata > Actinopteri > Cypriniformes > Cyprinidae > Carassius > Carassius gibelio. The sequence goes on from NC_068415.1 coordinate 434,092, forward strand.
TTTAGGGCCCGAGCCCTGTAGAGTGTTGTTCCAACCCTTCTCAAAAACACAAGGCGTGTAGTTTTCAAATGAGCCTGAAGGGCATGATTGGTTGGATCAGGTGTGTTCAATCAGGCTTGAATCTAAACTCTGCAGGTCTCCGGCCTTCCGGGGACTGAGTTTGACACCCGTGGCTCAGAAAGACAGAGTGAGGTTCTCTGTCCCCTTTCGTGTGGGTTTCCCTGTGTCTCCTGGGGGCAAAAGGCCACAGCTCCTCTTCAGGGCAGGTGAAATGATGCTTTGTGGAAAACTGTGAGGTTCCAGGTAAATTCCCTGAATCTCATCCAGCGACATTGCGTGTAGGCCCGTGCAATCCTTTTATTTACAATGAAGTCAAAATTCTGCATTCATGCTGGCTAATGCTACACGAAGGCAGTAATGGCATCCCTCTCATATTCATGTAACACGTGGCCACGTCCTCCTGAGGTTTTGTGAAGTTTCAAAGGCCATATTGCTGCACTGGCCCGGTCCTGAAGATTTGCCTTGTACAACGTTCGGAAGATTAGACCCTTCCGATCAGAGCAGGCCACACAACTCCTTGTCCAAGCTCTCTGTTTTCTCCAGACCGGACTACTGTTACGCTCCCTTGGCGGGTCTTCCGGCACGTACTATCAAGCCTCTGCAACTGATCCAGGATGCAGCAGCGAGAGTGGTCTTCAACGAGCCAAAGAAAGCCCACGTCACACCTCTCTTCATAATTTTGCACTGGCTACCAATAGCTGTTCGCATCAGATTCAAGGTACTGATGTTTGCCTACAAGATAACCACTGGCTCTGCAGCAACATACCTAAAGTCGCTGGTTCAGAACTATGCTTGCTTTCTGCAAGTAAACGATGCCTCGTGGTGCCATCCCAAAGAGGCACAAAATCACTCTCAAGGACCTTTTCCTGGACTGTTCCCAGCTGGTGGATCTGCTTGCCTATCTCAATTCGAGCAGCGGAGGCTTTAACCATTTTCAAAAAGTGTCTAAAAACTCATCCTTGCCTTCAACGCCTGCCCAATTAATACTAGCATCTGCCTAATGCGTTGTTTTGTCAAAGTTAACGCCCTGCTGGCCCAACGTGGCAGAAGACTGAAGTCTCTGTCTGCAGCCAAAGGATAGGTCTGTCAGAAGTGGGATTCGAACCCACGCCTCCAGGGGAGACTGCGACCTGAACCTGACCTTAGACCGCTCGGCCATCCTGACACCCTTGCCTGGCTAGAGATGCCCTGTTCGAGCCACACCTGAAACCAGGGACCTAGAAGCTACTTTATCTCTGTTCGGGCCCCCTCTAGCCCACGGGCCTCGTTGGCGCAGTTAGGCAGCGCGTCAGTCTCATAATCTGAAGGTCGTGAGTTCGAGCCTCACACGGGGCAGGGTGGTGCTTTTTTTCTGATAACTGAGAGAGCTTAGACCAGGGGTATCAAACTAAATTCCTTTAGGGCCCGAGCCCTGTAGAGTGTTGTTCCAACCCTTCTCAAAAACACAAGGCGTGTAGTTTTCAAATGAGCCTGAAGGGCATGATTGGTTGGATCAGGTGTGTTCAATCAGGCTTGAATCTAAACTCTGCAGGTCTCCGGCCTTCCGGGGACTGAGTTTGACACCCGTGGCTCAGAAAGACAGAGTGAGGTTCTCTGTCCCCTTTCGTGTGGGTTTCCCTGTGTCTCCTGGGGGCAAAAGGCCACAGCTCCTCTTCAGGGCAGGTGAAATGATGCTTTGTGGAAAACTGTGAGGTTCCAGGTAAATTCCCTGAATCTCATCCAGCGACATTGCGTGTAGGCCCGTGCAATCCTTTTATTTACAATGAAGTCAAAATTCTGCATTCATGCTGGCTAATGCTACACGAAGGCAGTAATAGCATCCCTCTCATATTCATGTAACACGTGGCCACGTCCTCCTGAGGTTTTGTGAAGTTTCAAAGGCCATATTGCTGCACTGGCCCGGTCCTGAAGATTTGCCTTGTACAACGTTCGGAAGATTAGACCCTTCCGATCAGAGCAGGCCACACAACTCCTTGTCCAAGCTCTCTGTTTTCTCCAGACCGGACTACTGTTACGCTCCCTTGGCGGGTCTTCCGGCACGTACTATCAAGCCTCTGCAACTGATCCAGGATGCAGCAGCGAGAGTGGTCTTCAACGAGCCAAAGAAAGCCCACGTCACACCTCTCTTCATAATTTTGCACTGGCTACCAATAGCTGTTCGCATCAGATTCAAGGTACTGATGTTTGCCTACAAGATAACCACTGGCTCTGCAGCAACATACCTAAAGTCGCTGGTTCAGAACTATGCTTGCTTTCTGCAAGTGAACGATGCCTCGTGGTGCCATCCCAAAGAGGCACAAAATCACTCTCAAGGACCTTTTCCTGGACTGTTCCCAGCTGGTGGATCTGCTTGCCTATCTCAATTCGAGCAGCGGAGGCTTTAACCATTTTCAAAAAGTGTCTAAAAACTCATCCTTGCCTTCAACGCCTGCCCAATTAATACTAGCATCTGCCTAATGCGTTGTTTTGTCAAAGTTAACGCCCTGCTGGCCCAACGTGGCAGAAGACTGAAGTCTCTGTCTGCAGCCAAAGGATAGGTCTGTCAGAAGTGGGATTCGAACCCACGCCTCCAGGGGAGACTGCGACCTGAACGCAGCGCCTTAGACCGCTCGGCCATCCTGACACCCTTGCCTGGCTAGAGATGCCCTGTTCGAGCCACACCTGAAACCAGGGACCTAGAAGCTACTTTATCTCTGTTCGGGCCCCCTCTAGCCCACGGGCCTCGTTGGCGCAGTTAGGCAGCGCGTCAGTCTCATAATCTGAAGGTCGTGAGTTCGAGCCTCACACGGGGCAGGGTGGTGGTTTTTTTTCTGATAACTGAGAGAGCTTAGACCAGGGGTATCAAACTAAATTCCTTTAGGGCCCGAGCCCTGTAGAGTGTTGTTCCAACCCTTCTCAAAAACACAAGGCGTGTAGTTTTCAAATGAGCCTGAAGGGCATGATTGGTTGGATCAGGTGTGTTCAATCAGGCTTGAATCTAAACTCTGCAGGTCTCCGGCCTTCCGGGGACTGAGTTTGACACCCGTGGCTCAGAAAGACAGAGTGAGGTTCTCTGTCCCCTTTCGTGTGGGTTTCCCTGTGTCTCCTGGGGGCAAAAGGCCACAGCTCCTCTTCAGGGCAGGTGAAATGATGCTTTGTGGAAAACTGTGAGGTTCCAGGTAAATTCCCTGAATCTCATCCAGCGACATTGCGTGTAGGCCCGTGCAATCCTTTTATTTACAATGAAGTCAAAATTCTGCATTCATGCTGGCTAATGCTACACGAAGGCAGTAATAGCATCCCTCTCATATTCATGTAACACGTGGCCACGTCCTCCTGAGGTTTTGTGAAGTTTCAAAGGCCATATTGCTGCACTGGCCCGGTCCTGAAGATTTGCCTTGTACAACGTTCGGAAGATTAGACCCTTCCGATCAGAGCAGGCCACACAACTCCTTGTCCAAGCTCTCTGTTTTCTCCAGACCGGACTACTGTTACGCTCCCTTGGCGGGTCTTCCGGCACGTACTATCAAGCCTCTGCAACTGATCCAGGATGCAGCAGCGAGAGTGGTCTTCAACGAGCCAAAGAAAGCCCACGTCACACCTCTCTTCATAATTTTGCACTGGCTACCAATAGCTTTTCGCATCAGATTCAAGGTACTGATGTTTGCCTACAAGATAACCACTGGCTCTGCAGCAACATACCTAAAGTCGCTGGTTCAGAACTATGCTTGCTTTCTGCAAGTGAACGATGCCTCGTGGTGCCATCCCAAAGAGGCACAAAATCACTCTCAAGGACCTTTTCCTGGACTGTTCCCAGCTGGTGGATCTGCTTGCCTATCTCAATTCGAGCAGCGGAGGCTTTAACCATTTTCAAAAAGTGTCTAAAAACTCATCCTTGCCTTCAACGCCTGCCCAATTAATACTAGCATCTGCCTAATGCGTTGTTTTGTCAAAGTTAACGCCCTGCTGGCCCAACGTGGCAGAAGACTGAAGTCTCTGTCTGCAGCCAAAGGATAGGTCTGTCAGAAGTGGGATTCGAACCCACGCCTCCAGGGGAGACTGCGACCTGAACGCAGCGCCTTAGACCGCTCGGCCATCCTGACACACCCTTATGGTCGTGAGTTCGAGCCTCACACGGGGCAGGGTGGTGCTTTTTTTCTGATAACTGAGAGAGCTTAGACCAGGGGTATCAAACTAAATTCCTTTAGGGCCCGAGCCCTGTAGAGTGTTGTTCCAACCCTTCTCAAAAACACAAGGCGTGTAGTTTTCAAATGAGCCTGAAGGGCATGATTGGTTGGATCAGGTGTGTTCAATCAGGCTTGAATCTAAACTCTGCAGGTCTCCGGCCTTCCGGGGACTGAGTTTGACACCCGTGGCTCAGAAAGACAGAGTGAGGTTCTCTGTCCCCTTTCGTGTGGGTTTCCCTGTGTCTCCTGGGGGCAAAAGGCCACAGCTCCTCTTCAGGGCAGGTGAAATGATGCTTTGTGGAAAACTGTGAGGTTCCAGGTAAATTCCCTGAATCTCATCCAGCGACATTGCGTGTAGGCCCGTGCAATCCTTTTATTTACAATGAAGTCAAAATTCTGCATTCATGCTGGCTAATGCTACACGAAGGCAGTAATAGCATCCCTCTCATATTCATGTAACACGTGGCCACGTCCTCCTGAGGTTTTGTGAAGTTTCAAAGGCCATATTGCTGCACTGGCCCGGTCCTGAAGATTTGCCTTGTACAACGTTCGGAAGATTAGACCCTTCCGATCAGAGCAGGCCACACAACTCCTTGTCCAAGCTCTCTGTTTTCTCCAGACCGGACTACTGTTACGCTCCCTTGGCGGGTCTTCCGGCACGTACTATCAAGCCTCTGCAACTGATCCAGGATGCAGCAGCGAGAGTGGTCTTCAACGAGCCAAAGAAAGCCCACGTCACACCTCTCTTCATAATTTTGCACTGGCTACCAATAGCTGTTCGCATCAGATTCAAGGTACTGATGTTTGCCTACAAGATAACCACTGGCTCTGCAGCAACATACCTAAAGTCGCTGGTTCAGAACTATGCTTGCTTTCTGCAAGTGAACGATGCCTCGTGGTGCCATCCCAAAGAGGCACAAAATCACTCTCAAGGACCTTTTCCTGGTTTGTTCCCAGCTGGTGGATCTGCTTGCCTATCTCAATTCGAGCAGCGGAGGCTTTAACCATTTTCAAAAAGTGTCTAAAAACTCATCCTTGCCTTCAACGCCTGCCCAATTAATACTAGCATCTGCCTAATGCGTTGTTTTGTCAAAGTTAACGCCCTGCTGGCCCAACGTGGCAGAAGACTGAAGTCTCTGTCTGCAGCCAAAGGATAGGTCTGTCAGAAGTGGGATTCGAACCCACGCCTCCAGGGGAGACTGCGACCTGAACGCAGCGCCTTAGACCGCTCGGCCATCCTGACACCCTTGCCTGGCTAGAGATGCCCTGTTCGAGCCACACCTGAAACCAGGGACCTAGAAGCTACTTTATCTCTGTTCGGGCCCCCTCTAGCCCACGGGCCTCGTTGGCGCAGTTAGGCAGCGCGTCAGTCTCAAAATCCTTATGGTCGTGAGTTCGAGCCTCACACGGGGCAGGGTGGTGCTTTTTTTCTGATAACTGAGAGAGCTTAGACCAGGGGTATCAAACTAAATTCCTTTAGGGCCCGAGCCCTGTAGAGTGTTGTTCCAACCCTTCTCAAAAACACAAGGCGTGTAGTTTTCAAATGAGCCTGAAGGGCATGATTGGTTGGATCAGGTGTGTTCAATCAGGCTTGAATCTAAACTCTGCAGGTCTCCGGCCTTCCGGGGACTGAGTTTGACACCCGTGGCTCAGAAAGACAGAGTGAGGTTCTCTGTCCCCTTTCGTGTGGGTTTCCCTGTGTCTCCTGGGGGCAAAAGGCCACAGCTCCTCTTCAGGGCAGGTGAAATGATGCTTTGTGGAAAACTGTGAGGTTCCAGGTAAATTCCCTGAATCTCATCCAGCGACATTGCGTGTAGGCCCGTGCAATCCTTTTATTTACAATGAAGTCAAAATTCTGCATTCATGCTGGCTAATGCTACACGAAGGCAGTAATAGCATCCCTCTCATATTCATGTAACACGTGGCCACGTCCTCCTGAGGTTTTGTGAAGTTTCAAAGGCCATATTGCTGCACTGGCCCGGTCCTGAAGATTTGCCTTGTACAACGTTCGGAAGATTAGACCCTTCCGATCAGAGCAGGCCACACAACTCCTTGTCCAAGCTCTCTGTTTTCTCCAGACCGGACTACTGTTACGCTCCCTTGGCGGGTCTTCCGGCACGTACTATCAAGCCTCTGCAACTGATCCAGGATGCAGCAGCGAGAGTGGTCTTCAACGAGCCAAAGAAAGCCCACGTCACACCTCTCTTCATAATTTTGCACTGGCTACCAATAGCTGTTCGCATCAGATTCAAGGTACTGATGTTTGCCTACAAGATAACCACTGGCTCTGCAGCAACATACCTAAAGTCGCTGGTTCAGAACTATGCTTGCTTTCTGCAAGTGAACGATGCCTCGTGGTGCCATCCCAAAGAGGCACAAAATCACTCTCAAGGACCTTTTCCTGGACTGTTCCCAGCTGGTGGATCTGCTTGCCTATCTCAATTCGAGCAGCGGAGGCTTTAACCATTTTCAAAAAGTGTCTAAAAACTCATCCTTGCCTTCAACGCCTGCCCAATTAATACTAGCATCTGCCTAATGCGTTGTTTTGTCAAAGTTAACGCCCTGCTGGCCCAACGTGGCAGAAGACTGAAGTCTCTGTCTGCAGCCAAAGGATAGGTCTGTCAGAAGTGGGATTCGAACCCACGCCTCCAGGGGAGACTGCGACCTGAACGCAGCGCCTTAGACCGCTCGGCCATCCTGACACCCTTGCCTGGCTAGAGATGCCCTGTTCGAGCCACACCTGAAACCAGGGACCTAGAAGCTACTTTATCTCTGTTCGGGCCCCCTCTAGCCCACGGGCCTCGTTGGCGCAGTTAGGCAGCGCGTCAGTCTCATAATCTGAAGGTCGTGAGTTCGAGCCTCACACGGGGCAGGGTGGTGCTTTTTTTCTGATAACTGAGAGAGCTTAGACCAGGGGTATCAAACTAAATTCCTTTAGGGCCCGAGCCCTGTAGAGTGTTGTTCCAACCCTTCTCAAAAACACAAGGCGTGTAGTTTTCAAATGAGCCTGAAGGGCATGATTGGTTGGATCAGGTGTGTTCAATCAGGCTTGAATCTAAACTCTGCAGGTCTCCGGCCTTCCGGGGACTGAGTTTGACACCCGTGGCTCAGAAAGACAGAGTGAGGTTCTCTGTCCCCTTTCGTGTGGGTTTCCCTGTGTCTCCTGGGGGCAAAAGGCCACAGCTCCTCTTCAGGGCAGGTGAAATGATGCTTTGTGGAAAACTGTGAGGTTCCAGGTAAATTCCCTGAATCTCATCCAGCGACATTGCGTGTAGGCCCGTGCAATCCTTTTATTTACAATGAAGTCAAAATTCTGCATTCATGCTGGCTAATGCTACACGAAGGCAGTAATAGCATCCCTCTCATATTCATGTAACACGTGGCCACGTCCTCCTGAGGTTTTGTGAAGTTTCAAAGGCCATATTGCTGCACTGGCCCGGTCCTGAAGATTTGCCTTGTACAACGTTCGGAAGATTAGACCCTTCCGATCAGAGCAGGCCACACAACTCCTTGTCCAAGCTCTCTGTTTTCTCCAGACCGGACTACTGTTACGCTCCCTTGGCGGGTCTTCCGGCACGTACTATCAAGCCTCTGCAACTGATCCAGGATGCAGCAGCGAGAGTGGTCTTCAACGAGCCAAAGAAAGCCCACGTCACACCTCTCTTCATAATTTTGCACTGGCTACCAATAGCTTTTCGCATCAGATTCAAGGTACTGATGTTTGCCTACAAGATAACCACTGGCTCTGCAGCAACATACCTAAAGTCGCTGGTTCAGAACTATGCTTGCTTTCTGCAAGTGAACGATGCCTCGTGGTGCCATCCCAAAGAGGCACAAAATCACTCTCAAGGACCTTTTCCTGGACTGTTCCCAGCTGGTGGATCTGCTTGCCTATCTCAATTCGAGCAGCGGAGGCTTTAACCATTTTCAAAAAGTGTCTAAAAACTCATCCTTGCCTTCAACGCCTGCCCAATTAATACTAGCATCTGCCTAATGCGTTGTTTTGTCAAAGTTAACGCCCTGCTGGCCCAACGTGGCAGAAGACTGAAGTCTCTGTCTGCAGCCAAAGGATAGGTCTGTCAGAAGTGGGATTCGAACCCACGCCTCCAGGGGAGACTGCGACCTGAACGCAGCGCCTTAGACCGCTCGGCCATCCTGACACACCCTTATGGTCGTGAGTTCGAGCCTCACACGGGGCAGGGTGGTGCTTTTTTTCTGATAACTGAGAGAGCTTAGACCAGGGGTATCAAACTAAATTCCTTTAGGGCCCGAGCCCTGTAGAGTGTTGTTCCAACCCTTCTCAAAAACACAAGGCGTGTAGTTTTCAAATGAGCCTGAAGGGCATGATTGGTTGGATCAGGTGTGTTCAATCAGGCTTGAATCTAAACTCTGCAGGTCTCCGGCCTTCCGGGGACTGAGTTTGACACCCGTGGCTCAGAAAGACAGAGTGAGGTTCTCTGTCCCCTTTCGTGTGGGTTTCCCTGTGTCTCCTGGGGGCAAAAGGCCACAGCTCCTCTTCAGGGCAGGTGAAATGATGCTTTGTGGAAAACTGTGAGGTTCCAGGTAAATTCCCTGAATCTCATCCAGCGACATTGCGTGTAGGCCCGTGCAATCCTTTTATTTACAATGAAGTCAAAATTCTGCATTCATGCTGGCTAATGCTACACGAAGGCAGTAATAGCATCCCTCTCATATTCATGTAACACGTGGCCACGTCCTCCTGAGGTTTTGTGAAGTTTCAAAGGCCATATTGCTGCACTGGCCCGGTCCTGAAGATTTGCCTTGTACAACGTTCGGAAGATTAGACCCTTCCGATCAGAGCAGGCCACACAACTCCTTGTCCAAGCTCTCTGTTTTCTCCAGACCGGACTACTGTTACGCTCCCTTGGCGGGTCTTCCGGCACGTACTATCAAGCCTCTGCAACTGATCCAGGATGCAGCAGCGAGAGTGGTCTTCAACGAGCCAAAGAAAGCCCACGTCACACCTCTCTTCATAATTTTGCACTGGCTACCAATAGCTGTTCGCATCAGATTCAAGGTACTGATGTTTGCCTACAAGATAACCACTGGCTCTGCAGCAACATACCTAAAGTCGCTGGTTCAGAACTATGCTTGCTTTCTGCAAGTGAACGATGCCTCGTGGTGCCATCCCAAAGAGGCACAAAATCACTCTCAAGGACCTTTTCCTGGTTTGTTCCCAGCTGGTGGATCTGCTTGCCTATCTCAATTCGAGCAGCGGAGGCTTTAACCATTTTCAAAAAGTGTCTAAAAACTCATCCTTGCCTTCAACGCCTGCCCAATTAATACTAGCATCTGCCTAATGCGTTGTTTTGTCAAAGTTAACGCCCTGCTGGCCCAACGTGGCAGAAGACTGAAGTCTCTGTCTGCAGCCAAAGGATAGGTCTGTCAGAAGTGGGATTCGAACCCACGCCTCCAGGGGAGACTGCGACCTGAACGCAGCGCCTTAGACCGCTCGGCCATCCTGACACCCTTGCCTGGCTAGAGATGCCCTGTTCGAGCCACACCTGAAACCAGGGACCTAGAAGCTACTTTATCTCTGTTCGGGCCCCCTCTAGCCCACGGGCCTCGTTGGCGCAGTTAGGCAGCGCGTCAGTCTCAAAATCCTTATGGTCGTGAGTTCGAGCCTCACACGGGGCAGGGTGGTGCTTTTTTTCTGATAACTGAGAGAGCTTAGACCAGGGGTATCAAACTAAATTCCTTTAGGGCCCGAGCCCTGTAGAGTGTTGTTCCAACCCTTCTCAAAAACACAAGGCGTGTAGTTTTCAAATGAGCCTGAAGGGCATGATTGGTTGGATCAGGTGTGTTCAATCAGGCTTGAATCTAAACTCTGCAGGTCTCCGGCCTTCCGGGGACTGAGTTTGACACCCGTGGCTCAGAAAGACAGAGTGAGGTTCTCTGTCCCCTTTCGTGTGGGTTTCCCTGTGTCTCCTGGGGGCAAAAGGCCACAGCTCCTCTTCAGGGCAGGTGAAATGATGCTTTGTGGAAAACTGTGAGGTTCCAGGTAAATTCCCTGAATCTCATCCAGCGACATTGCGTGTAGGCCCGTGCAATCCTTTTATTTACAATGAAGTCAAAATTCTGCATTCATGCTGGCTAATGCTACACGAAGGCAGTAATAGCATCCCTCTCATATTCATGTAACACGTGGCCACGTCCTCCTGAGGTTTTGTGAAGTTTCAAAGGCCATATTGCTGCACTGGCCCGGTCCTGAAGATTTGCCTTGTACAACGTTCGGAAGATTAGACCCTTCCGATCAGAGCAGGCCACACAACTCCTTGTCCAAGCTCTCTGTTTTCTCCAGACCGGACTACTGTTACGCTCCCTTGGCGGGTCTTCCGGCACGTACTATCAAGCCTCTGCAACTGATCCAGGATGCAGCAGCGAGAGTGGTCTTCAACGAGCCAAAGAAAGCCCACGTCACACCTCTCTTCATAATTTTGCACTGGCTACCAATAGCTGTTCGCATCAGATTCAAGGTACTGATGTTTGCCTACAAGATAACCACTGGCTCTGCAGCAACATACCTAAAGTCGCTGGTTCAGAACTATGCTTGCTTTCTGCAAGTGAACGATGCCTCGTGGTGCCATCCCAAAGAGGCACAAAATCACTCTCAAGGACCTTTTCCTGGTTTGTTCCCAGCTGGTGGATCTGCTTGCCTATCTCAATTCGAGCAGCGGAGGCTTTAACCATTTTCAAAAAGTGTCTAAAAACTCATCCTTGCCTTCAACGCCTGCCCAATTAATACTAGCATCTGCCTAATGCGTTGTTTTGTCAAAGTTAACGCCCTGCTGGCCCAACGTGGCAGAAGACTGAAGTCTCTGTCTGCAGCCAAAGGATAGGTCTGTCAGAAGTGGGATTCGAACCCACGCCTCCAGGGGAGACTGCGACCTGAACGCAGCGCCTTAGACCGCTCGGCCATCCTGACACCCTTGCCTGGCTAGAGATGCCCTGTTCGAGCCACACCTGAAACCAGGGACCTAGAAGCTACTTTATCTCTGTTCGGGCCCCCTCTAGCCCACGGGCCTCGTTGGCGCAGTTAGGCAGCGCGTCAGTCTCAAAATCCTTATGGTCGTGAGTTCGAGCCTCACACGGGGCAGGGTGGTGCTTTTTTTCTGATAACTGAGAGAGCTTAGACCAGGGGTATCAAACTAAATTCCTTTAGGGCCCGAGCCCTGTAGAGTGTTGTTCCAACCCTTCTCAAAAACACAAGGCGTGTAGTTTTCAAATGAGCCTGAAGGGCATGATTGGTTGGATCAGGTGTGTTCAATCAGGCTTGAATCTAAACTCTGCAGGTCTCCGGCCTTCCGGGGACTGAGTTTGACACCCGTGGCTCAGAAAGACAGAGTGAGGTTCTCTGTCCCCTTTCGTGTGGGTTTCCCTGTGTCTCCTGGGGGCAAAAGGCCACAGCTCCTCTTCAGGGCAGGTGAAATGATGCTTTGTGGAAAACTGTGAGGTTCCAGGTAAATTCCCTGAATCTCATCCAGCGACATTGCGTGTAGGCCCGTGCAATCCTTTTATTTACAATGAAGTCAAAATTCTGCATTCATGCTGGCTAATGCTACACGAAGGCAGTAATAGCATCCCTCTCATATTCATGTAACACGTGGCCACGTCCTCCTGAGGTTTTGTGAAGTTTCAAAGGCCATATTGCTGCACTGGCCCGGTCCTGAAGATTTGCCTTGTACAACGTTCGGAAGATTAGACCCTTCCGATCAGAGCAGGCCACACAACTCCTTGTCCAAGCTCTCTGTTTTCTCCAGACCGGACTACTGTTACGCTCCCTTGGCGGGTCTTCCGGCACGTACTATCAAGCCTCTGCAACTGATCCAGGATGCAGCAGCGAGAGTGGTCTTCAACGAGCCAAAGAAAGCCCACGTCACACCTCTCTTCATAATTTTGCACTGGCTACCAATAGCTTTTCGCATCAGATTCAAGGTACTGATGTTTGCCTACAAGATAACCACTGGCTCTGCAGCAACATACCTAAAGTCGCTGGTTCAGAACTATGCTTGCTTTCTGCAAGTGAACGATGCCTCGTGGTGCCATCCCAAAGAGGCACAAAATCACTCTCAAGGACCTTTTCCTGGACTGTTCCCAGCTGGTGGATCTGCTTGCCTATCTCAATTCGAGCAGCGGAGGCTTTAACCATTTTCAAAAAGTGTCTAAAAACTCATCCTTGCCTTCAACGCCTGCCCAATTAATACTAGCATCTGCCTAATGCGTTGTTTTGTCAAAGTTAACGCCCTGCTGGCCCAACGTGGCAGAAGACTGAAGTCTCTGTCTGCAGCCAAAGGATAGGTCTGTCAGAAGTGGGATTCGAACCCACGCCTCCAGGGGAGACTGCGACCTGAACGCAGCGCCTTAGACCGCTCGGCCATCCTGACACACCCTTATGGTCGTGAGTTCGAGCCTCACACGGGGCAGGGTGGTGCTTTTTTTCTGATAACTGAGAGAGCTTAGACCAGGGGTATCAAACTAAATTCCTTTAGGGCCCGAGCCCTGTAGAGTGTTGTTCCAACCCTTCTCAAAAACACAAGGCGTGTAGTTTTCAAATGAGCCTGAAGGGCATGATTGGTTGGATCAGGTGTGTTCAATCAGGCTTGAATCTAAACTCTGCAGGTCTCCGGCCTTCCGGGGACTGAGTTTGACACCCGTGGCTCAGAAAGACAGAGTGAGGTTCTCTGTCCCCTTTCGTGTGGGTTTCCCTGTGTCTCCTGGGGGCAAAAGGCCACAGCTCCTCTTCAGGGCAGGTGAAATGATGCTTTGTGGAAAACTGTGAGGTTCCAGGTAAATTCCCTGAATCTCATCCAGCGACATTGCGTGTAGGCCCGTGCAATCCTTTTATTTACAATGAAGTCAAAATTCTGCATTCATGCTGGCTAATGCTACACGAAGGCAGTAATAGCATCCCTCTCATATTCATGTAACACGTGGCCACGTCCTCCTGAGGTTTTGTGAAGTTTCAAAGGCCATATTGCTGCACTGGCCCGGTCCTGAAGATTTGCCTTGTACAACGTTCGGAAGATTAGACCCTTCCGATCAGAGCAGGCCACACAACTCCTTGTCCAAGCTCTCTGTTTTCTCCAGACCGGACTACTGTTACGCTCCCTTGGCGGGTCTTCCGGCACGTACTATCAAGCCTCTGCAACTGATCCAGGATGCAGCAGCGAGAGTGGTCTTCAACGAGCCAAAGAAAGCCCACGTCACACCTCTCTTCATAATTTTGCACTGGCTACCAATAGCTGTTCGCATCAGATTCAAGGTACTGATGTTTGCCTACAAGATAACCACTGGCTCTGCAGCAACATACCTAAAGTCGCTGGTTCAGAACTATGCTTGCTTTCTGCAAGTGAACGATGCCTCGTGGTGCCATCCCAAAGAGGCACAAAATCACTCTCAAGGACCTTTTCCTGGTTTGTTCCCAGCTGGTGGATCTGCTTGCCTATCTCAATTCGAGCAGCGGAGGCTTTAACCATTTTCAAAAAGTGTCTAAAAACTCATCCTTGCCTTCAACGCCTGCCCAATTAATACTAGCATCTGCCTAATGCGTTGTTTTGTCAAAGTTAACGCCCTGCTGGCCCAACGTGGCAGAAGACTGAAGTCTCTGTCTGCAGCCAAAGGATAGGTCTGTCAGAAGTGGGATTCGAACCCACGCCTCCAGGGGAGACTGCGACCTGAACGCAGCGCCTTAGACCGCTCGGCCATCCTGACACCCTTGCCTGGCTAGAGATGCCCTGTTCGAGCCACACCTGAAACCAGGGACCTAGAAGCTACTTTATCTCTGTTCGGGCCCCCTCTAGCCCACGGGCCTCGTTGGCGCAGTTAGGCAGCGCGTCAGTCTCAAAATCCTTATGGTCGTGAGTTCGAGCCTCACACGGGGCAGGGTGGTGCTTTTTTTCTGATAACTGAGAGAGCTTAGACCAGGGGTATCAAACTAAATTCCTTTAGGGCCCGAGCCCTGTAGAGTGTTGTTCCAACCCTTCTCAAAAACACAAGGCGTGTAGTTTTCAAATGAGCCTGAAGGGCATGATTGGTTGGATCAGGTGTGTTCAATCAGGCTTGAATCTAAACTCTGCAGGTCTCCGGCCTTCCGGGGACTGAGTTTGACACCCGTGGCTCAGAAAGACAGAGTGAGGTTCTCTGTCCCCTTTCGTGTGGGTTTCCCTGTGTCTCCTGGGGGCAAAAGGCCACAGCTCCTCTTCAGGGCAGGTGAAATGATGCTTTGTGGAAAACTGTGAGGTTCCAGGTAAATTCCCTGAATCTCATCCAGCGACATTGCGTGTAGGCCCGTGCAATCCTTTTATTTACAATGAAGTCAAAATTCTGCATTCATGCTGGCTAATGCTACACGAAGGCAGTAATAGCATCCCTCTCATATTCATGTAACACGTGGCCACGTCCTCCTGAGGTTTTGTGAAGTTTCAAAGGCCATATTGCTGCACTGGCCCGGTCCTGAAGATTTGCCTTGTACAACGTTCGGAAGATTAGACCCTTCCGATCAGAGCAGGCCACACAACTCCTTGTCCAAGCTCTCTGTTTTCTCCAGACCGGACTACTGTTACGCTCCCTTGGCGGGTCTTCCGGCACGTACTATCAAGCCTCTGCAACTGATCCAGGATGCAGCAGCGAGAGTGGTCTTCAACGAGCCAAAGAAAGCCCACGTCACACCTCTCTTCATAATTTTGCACTGGCTACCAATAGCTGTTCGCATCAGATTCAAGGTACTGATGTTTGCCTACAAGATAACCACTGGCTCTGCAGCAACATACCTAAAGTCGCTGGTTCAGAACTATGCTTGCTTTCTGCAAGTGAACGATGCCTCGTGGTGCCATCCCAAAGAGGCACAAAATCACTCTCAAGGACCTTTTCCTGGACTGTTCCCAGCTGGTGGATCTGCTTGCCTATCTCAATTCGAGCAGCGGAGGCTTTAACCATTTTCAAAAAGTGTCTAAAAACTCATCCTTGCCTTCAACGCCTGCCCAATTAATACTAGCATCTGCCTAATGCGTTGTTTTGTCAAAGTTAACGCCCTGCTGGCCCAACGTGGCAGAAGACTGAAGTCTCTGTCTGCAGCCAAAGGATAGGTCTGTCAGAAGTGGGATTCGAACCCACGCCTCCAGGGGAGACTGCGACCTGAACGCAGCGCCTTAGACCGCTCGGCCATCCTGACACCCTTGCCTGGCTAGAGATGCCCTGTTCGAGCCACACCTGAAACCAGGGACCTAGAAGCTACTTTATCTCTGTTCGGGCCCCCTCTAGCCCACGGGCCTCGTTGGCGCAGTTAGGCAGCGCGTCAGTCTCATAATCTGAAGGTCGTGAGTTCGAGCCTCACACGGGGCAGGGTGGTGCTTTTTTTCTGATAACTGAGAGAGCTTAGACCAGGGGTATCAAACTAAATTCCTTTAGGGCCCGAGCCCTGTAGAGTGTTGTTCCAACCCTTCTCAAAAACACAAGGCGTGTAGTTTTCAAATGAGCCTGAAGGGCATGATTGGTTGGATCAGGTGTGTTCAATCAGGCTTGAATCTAAACTCTGCAGGTCTCCGGCCTTCCGGGGACTGAGTTTGACACCCGTGGCTCAGAAAGACAGAGTGAGGTTCTCTGTCCCCTTTCGTGTGGGTTTCCCTGTGTCTCCTGGGGGCAAAAGGCCACAGCTCCTCTTCAGGGCAGGTGAAATGATGCTTTGTGGAAAACTGTGAGGTTCCAGGTAAATTCCCTGAATCTCATCCAGCGACATTGCGTGTAGGCCCGTGCAATCCTTTTATTTACAATGAAGTCAAAATTCTGCATTCATGCTGGCTAATGCTACACGAAGGCAGTAATAGCATCCCTCTCATATTCATGTAACACGTGGCCACGTCCTCCTGAGGTTTTGTGAAGTTTCAAAGGCCATATTGCTGCACTGGCCCGGTCCTGAAGATTTGCCTTGTACAACGTTCGGAAGATTAGACCCTTCCGATCAGAGCAGGCCACACAACTCCTTGTCCAAGCTCTCTGTTTTCTCCAGACCGGACTACTGTTACGCTCCCTTGGCGGGTCTTCCGGCACATACTATCAAGCCTCTGCAACTGATCCAGGATGCAGCAGCGAGAGTGGTCTTCAACGAGCCAAAGAAAGCCCACGTCACACCTCTCTTCATAATTTTGCACTGGCTACCAATAGCTTTTCGCATCAGATTCAAGGTACTGATGTTTGCCTACAAGATAACCACTGGCTCTGCAGCAACATACCTAAAGTCGCTGGTTCAGAACTATGCTTGCTTTCTGCAAGTGAACGATGCCTCGTGGTGCCATCCCAAAGAGGCACAAAATCACTCTCAAGGACCTTTTCCTGGACTGTTCCCAGCTGGTGGATCTGCTTGCCTATCTCAATTCGAGCAGCGGAGGCTTTAACCATTTTCAAAAAGTGTCTAAAAACTCATCCTTGCCTTCAACGCCTGCCCAATTAATACTAGCATCTGCCTAATGCGTTGTTTTGTCAAAGTTAACGCCCTGCTGGCCCAACGTGGCAGAAGACTGAAGTCTCTGTCTGCAGCCAAAGGATAGGTCTGTCAGAAGTGGGATTCGAACCCACGCCTCCAGGGGAGACTGCGACCTGAACGCAGCGCCTTAGACCGCTCGGCCATCCTGACACCCTTGCCTGGCTAGAGATGCCCTGTTCGAGCCACACCTGAAACCAGGGACCTAGAAGCTACTTTATCTCTGTTCGGGCCCCCTCTAGCCCACGGGCCTCGTTGGCGCAGTTAGGCAGCGCGTCAGTCTCAAAATCCTTATGGTCGTGAGTTCGAGCCTCACACGGGGCAGGGTGGTGCTTTTTTTCTGATAACTGAGAGAGCTTAGACCAGGGGTATCAAACTAAATTCCTTTAGGGCCCGAGCCCTGTAGAGTGTTGTTCCAACCCTTCTCAAAAACACAAGGCGTGTAGTTTTCAAATGAGCCTGAAGGGCATGATTGGTTGGATCAGGTGTGTTCAATCAGGCTTGAATCTAAACTCTGCAGGTCTCCGGCCTTCCGGGGACTGAGTTTGACACCCGTGGCTCAGAAAGACAGAGTGAGGTTCTCTGTCCCCTTTCGTGTGGGTTTCCCTGTGTCTCCTGGGGGCAAAAGGCCACAGCTCCTCTTCAGGGCAGGTGAAATGATGCTTTGTGGAAAACTGTGAGGTTCCAGGTAAATTCCCTGAATCTCATCCAGCGACATTGCGTGTAGGCCCGTGCAATCCTTTTATTTACAATGAAGTCAAAATTCTGCATTCATGCTGGCTAATGCTACACGAAGGCAGTAATAGCATCCCTCTCATATTCATGTAACACGTGGCCACGTCCTCCTGAGGTTTTGTGAAGTTTCAAAGGCCATATTGCTGCACTGGCCCGGTCCTGAAGATTTGCCTTGTACAACGTTCGGAAGATTAGACCCTTCCGATCAGAGCAGGCCACACAACTCCTTGTCCAAGCTCTCTGTTTTCTCCAGACCGGACTACTGTTACGCTCCCTTGGCGGGTCTTCCGGCACGTACTATCAAGCCTCTGCAACTGATCCAGGATGCAGCAGCGAGAGTGGTCTTCAACGAGCCAAAGAAAGCCCACGTCACACCTCTCTTCATAATTTTGCACTGGCTACCAATAGCTGTTCGCATCAGATTCAAGGTACTGATGTTTGCCTACAAGATAACCACTGGCTCTGCAGCAACATACCTAAAGTCGCTGGTTCAGAACTATGCTTGCTTTCTGCAAGTGAACGATGCCTCGTGGTGCCATCCCAAAGAGGCACAAAATCACTCTCAAGGACCTTTTCCTGGACTGTTCCCAGCTGGTGGATCTGCTTGCCTATCTCAATTCGAGCAGCGGAGGCTTTAACCATTTTCAAAAAGTGTCTAAAAACTCATCCTTGCCTTCAACGCCTGCCCAATTAATACTAGCATCTGCCTAATGCGTTGTTTTGTCAAAGTTAACGCCCTGCTGGCCCAACGTGGCAGAAGACTGAAGTCTCTGTCTGCAGCCAAAGGATAGGTCTGTCAGAAGTGGGATTCAAACCCACGCCTCCAGGGGAGACTGCGACCTGAACGCAGCGCCTTAGACCGCTCGGCCATCCTGACACCCTTGCCTGGCTAGAGATGCCCTGTTCGAGCCACACCTGAAACCAGGGACCTAGAAGCTACTTTATCTCTGTTCGGGCCCCCTCTAGCCCACGGGCCTCGTTGGCGCAGTTAGGCAGCGCGTCAGTCTCATAATCTGAAGGTCGTGAGTTCGAGCCTCACACGGGGCAGGGTGGTGCTTTTTTTCTGATAACTGAGAGAGCTTAGACCAGGGGTATCAAACTAAATTCCTTTAGGGCCCGAGCCCTGTAGAGTGTTGTTCCAAGCCTTCTCAAAAACACAAGGCGTGTAGTTTTCAAATGAGCCTGAAGGGCATGATTGGTTGGATCAGGTGTGTTCAATCAGGCTTGAATCTAAACTCTGCAGGTCTCCGGCCTTCCGGGGACTGAGTTTGACACCCATGGCTCAGAAAGACAGAGTGAGGTTCTCTGTCCCCTTTCGTGTGGGTTTCCCTGTGTCTCCTGGGGGCAAAAGGCCACAGCTCCTCTTCAGGGCAGGTGAAATGATGCTTTGTGGAAAACTGTGAGGTTCCAGGTAAATTCCCTGAATCTCATCCAGCGACATTGCGTGTAGGCCCGTGCAATCCTTTTATTTACAATGAAGTCAAAATTCTGCATTCATGCTGGCTAATGCTACACGAAGGCAGTAATAGCATCCCTCTCATATTCATGTAACACGTGGCCACGTCCTCCTGAGGTTTTGTGAAGTTTCAAAGGCCATATTGCTGCACTGGCCCGGTCCTGAAGATTTGCCTTGTACAACGTTCGGAAGATTAGACCCTTCCGATCAGAGCAGGCCACACAACTCCTTGTCCAAGCTCTCTGTTTTCTCCAGACCGGACTACTGTTACGCTCCCTTGGCGGGTCTTCCGGCACGTACTATCAAGCCTCTGCAACTGATCCAGGATGCAGCAGCGAGAGTGGTCTTCAACGAGCCAAAGAAAGCCCTCGTCACACCTCTCTTCATAATTTTGCACTGGCTACCAATAGCTGTTCGCATCAGATTCAAGGTACTGATGTTTGCCTACAAGATAACCACTGGCTCTGCAGCAACATACCTAAAGTCGCTGGTTCAGAACTATGCTTGCTTTCTGCAAGTGAACGATGCCTCGTGGTGCCATCCCAAAGAGGCACAAAATCACTCTCAAGGACCTTTTCCTGGACTGTTCCCAGCTGGTGGATCTGCTTGCCTATCTCAATTCGAGCAGCGGAGGCTTTAACCATTTTCAAAAAGTGTCTAAAAACTCATCCTTGCCTTCAACGCCTGCCCAATTAATACTAGCATCTGCCTAATGCGTTGTTTTGTCAAAGTTAACGCCCTGCTGGCCCAACGTGGCAGAAGACTGAAGTCTCTGTCTGCAGCCAAAGGATAGGTCTGTCAGAAGTGGGATTCGAACCCACGCCTCCAGGGGAGACTGCGACCTGAACGCAGCGCCTTAGACCGCTCGGCCATCCTGACACCCTTGCCTGGCTAGAGATGCCCTGTTCGAGCCACACCTGAAACCAGGGACCTAGAAGCTACTTTATCTCTGTTCGGGCCCCCTCTAGCCCACGGGCCTCGTTGGCGCAGTTAGGCAGCGCGTCAGTCTCATAATCTGAAGGTCGTGAGTTCGAGCCTCACACGGGGCAGGGTGGTGCTTTTTTTCTGATAACTGAGAGAGCTTAGACCAGGGGTATCAAACTAAATTCCTTTAGGGCCCGAGCCCTGTAGAGTGTTGTTCCAACCCTTCTCAAAAACACAAGGCGTGTAGTTTTCAAATGAGCCTGAAGGGCATGATTGGTTGGATCAGGTGTGTTCAATCAGGCTTGAATCTAAACTCTGCAGGTCTCCGGCCTTCCGGGGACTGAGTTTGACACCCGTGGCTCAGAAAGACAGAGTGAGGTTCTCTGTCCCCTTTCGTGTGGGTTTCCCTGTGTCTCCTGGGGGCAAAAGGCCACAGCTCCTCTTCAGGGCAGGTGAAATGATGCTTTGTGGAAAACTGTGAGGTTCCAGGTAAATTCCCTGAATCTCATCCAGCGACATTGCGTGTAGGCCCGTGCAATCCTTTTATTTACAATGAAGTCAAAATTCTGCATTCATGCTGGCTAATGCTACACGAAGGCAGTAATAGCATCCCTCTCATATTCATGTAACACGTGGCCACGTCCTCCTGAGGTTTTGTGAAGTTTCAAAGGCCATATTGCTGCACTGGCCCGGTCCTGAAGATTTGCCTTGTACAACGTTCGGAAGATTAGACCCTTCCGATCAGAGCAGGCCACACAACTCCTTGTCCAAGCTCTCTGTTTTCTCCAGACCGGACTACTGTTACGCTCCCTTGGCGGGTCTTCCGGCACATACTATCAAGCCTCTGCAACTGATCCAGGATGCAGCAGCGAGAGTGGTCTTCAACGAGCCAAAGAAAGCCCACGTCACACCTCTCTTCATAATTTTGCACTGGCTACCAATAGCTTTTCGCATCAGATTCAAGGTACTGATGTTTGCCTACAAGATAACCACTGGCTCTGCAGCAACATACCTAAAGTCGCTGGTTCAGAACTATGCTTGCTTTCTGCAAGTGAACGATGCCTCGTGGTGCCATCCCAAAGAGGCACAAAATCACTCTCAAGGACCTTTTCCTGGACTGTTCCCAGCTGGTGGATCTGCTTGCCTATCTCAATTCGAGCAGCGGAGGCTTTAACCATTTTCAAAAAGTGTCTAAAAACTCATCCTTGCCTTCAACGCCTGCCCAATTAATACTAGCATCTGCCTAATGCGTTGTTTTGTCAAAGTTAACGCCCTGCTGGCCCAACGTGGCAGAAGACTGAAGTCTCTGTCTGCAGCCAAAGGATAGGTCTGTCAGAAGTGGGATTCGAACCCACGCCTCCAGGGGAGACTGCGACCTGAACGCAGCGCCTTAGACCGCTCGGCCATCCTGACACCCTTGCCTGGCTAGAGATGCCCTGTTCGAGCCACACCTGAAACCAGGGACCTAGAAGCTACTTTATCTCTGTTCGGGCCCCCTCTAGCCCACGGGCCTCGTTGGCGCAGTTAGGCAGCGCGTCAGTCTCATAATCTGAAGGTCGTGAGTTCGAGCCTCACACGGGGCAGGGTGGTGCTTTTTTTCTGATAACTGAGAGAGCTTAGACCAGGGGTATCAAACTAAATTCCTTTAGGGCCCGAGCCCTGTAGAGTGTTGTTCCAACCCTTCTCAAAAACACAAGGCGTGTAGTTTTCAAATGAGCCTGAAGGGCATGATTGGTTGGATCAGGTGTGTTCAATCAGGCTTGAATCTAAACTCTGCAGGTCTCCGGCCTTCCGGGGACTGAGTTTGACACCCGTGGCTCAGAAAGACAGAGTGAGGTTCTCTGTCCCCTTTCGTGTGGGTTTCCCTGTGTCTCCTGGGGGCAAAAGGCCACAGCTCCTCTTCAGGGCAGGTGAAATGATGCTTTGTGGAAAACTGTGAGGTTCCAGGTAAATTCCCTGAATCTCATCCAGCGACATTGCGTGTAGGCCCGTGCAATCCTTTTATTTACAATGAAGTCAAAATTCTGCATTCATGCTGGCTAATGCTACACGAAGGCAGTAATAGCATCCCTCTCATATTCATGTAACACGTGGCCACGTCCTCCTGAGGTTTTGTGAAGTTTCAAAGGCCATATTGCTGCACTGGCCCGGTCCTGAAGATTTGCCTTGTACAACGTTCGGAAGATTAGACCCTTCCGATCAGAGCAGGCCACACAACTCCTTGTCCAAGCTCTCTGTTTTCTCCAGACCGGACTACTGTTACGCTCCCTTGGCGGGTCTTCCGGCACATACTATCAAGCCTCTGCAACTGATCCAGGATGCAGCAGCGAGAGTGGTCTTCAACGAGCCAAAGAAAGCCCACGTCACACCTCTCTTCATAATTTTGCACTGGCTACCAATAGCTTTTCGCATCAGATTCAAGGTACTGATGTTTGCCTACAAGATAACCACTGGCTCTGCAGCAACATACCTAAAGTCGCTGGTTCAGAACTATGCTTGCTTTCTGCAAGTGAACGATGCCTCGTGGTGCCATCCCAAAGAGGCACAAAATCACTCTCAAGGACCTTTTCCTGGACTGTTCCCAGCTGGTGGATCTGCTTGCCTATCTCAATTCGAGCAGCGGAGGCTTTAACCATTTTCAAAAAGTGTCTAAAAACTCATCCTTGCCTTCAACGCCTGCCCAATTAATACTAGCATCTGCCTAATGCGTTGTTTTGTCAAAGTTAACGCCCTGCTGGCCCAACGTGGCAGAAGACTGAAGTCTCTGTCTGCAGCCAAAGGATAGGTCTGTCAGAAGTGGGATTCGAACCCACGCCTCCAGGGGAGACTGCGACCTGAACGCAGCGCCTTAGACCGCTCGGCCATCCTGACACCCTTGCCTGGCTAGAGATGCCCTGTTCGAGCCACACCTGAAACCAGGGACCTAGAAGCTACTTTATCTCTGTTCGGGCCCCCTCTAGCCCACGGGCCTCGTTGGCGCAGTTAGGCAGCGCGTCAGTCTCAAAATCCTTATGGTCGTGAGTTCGAGCCTCACACGGGGCAGGGTGGTGCTTTTTTTCTGATAACTGAGAGAGCTTAGACCAGGGGTATCAAACTAAATTCCTTTAGGGCCCGAGCCCTGTAGAGTGTTGTTCCAACCCTTCTCAAAAACACAAGGCGTGTAGTTTTCAAATGAGCCTGAAGGGCATGATTGGTTGGATCAGGTGTGTTCAATCAGGCTTGAATCTAAACTCTGCAGGTCTCCGGCCTTCCGGGGACTGAGTTTGACACCCGTGGCTCAGAAAGACAGAGTGAGGTTCTCTGTCCCCTTTCGTGTGGGTTTCCCTGTGTCTCCTGGGGGCAAAAGGCCACAGCTCCTCTTCAGGGCAGGTGAAATGATGCTTTGTGGAAAACTGTGAGGTTCCAGGTAAATTCCCTGAATCTCATCCAGCGACATTGCGTGTAGGCCCGTGCAATCCTTTTATTTACAATGAAGTCAAAATTCTGCATTCATGCTGGCTAATGCTACACGAAGGCAGTAATAGCATCCCTCTCATATTCATGTAACACGTGGCCACGTCCTCCTGAGGTTTTGTGAAGTTTCAAAGGCCATATTGCTGCACTGGCCCGGTCCTGAAGATTTGCCTTGTACAACGTTCGGAAGATTAGACCCTTCCGATCAGAGCAGGCCACACAACTCCTTGTCCAAGCTCTCTGTTTTCTCCAGACCGGACTACTGTTACGCTCCCTTGGCGGGTCTTCCGGCACATACTATCAAGCCTCTGCAACTGATCCAGGATGCAGCAGCGAGAGTGGTCTTCAACGAGCCAAAGAAAGCCCACGTCACACCTCTCTTCATAATTTTGCACTGGCTACCAATAGCTTTTCGCATCAGATTCAAGGTACTGATGTTTGCCTACAAGATAACCACTGGCTCTGCAGCAACATACCTAAAGTCGCTGGTTCAGAACTATGCTTGCTTTCTGCAAGTGAACGATGCCTCGTGGTGCCATCCCAAAGAGGCACAAAATCACTCTCAAGGACCTTTTCCTGGACTGTTCCCAGCTGGTGGATCTGCTTGCCTATCTCAATTCGAGCAGCGGAGGCTTTAACCATTTTCAAAAAGTGTCTAAAAACTCATCCTTGCCTTCAACGCCTGCCCAATTAATACTAGCATCTGCCTAATGCGTTGTTTTGTCAAAGTTAACGCCCTGCTGGCCCAACGTGGCAGAAGACTGAAGTCTCTGTCTGCAGCCAAAGGATAGGTCTGTCAGAAGTGGGATTCGAACCCACGCCTCCAGGGGAGACTGCGACCTGAACGCAGCGCCTTAGACCGCTCGGCCATCCTGACACCCTTGCCTGGCTAGAGATGCCCTGTTCGAGCCACACCTGAAACCAGGGACCTAGAAGCTACTTTATCTCTGTTCGGGCCCCCTCTAGCCCACGGGCCTCGTTGGCGCAGTTAGGCAGCGCGTCAGTCTCATAATCTGAAGGTCGTGAGTTCGAGCCTCACACGGGGCAGGGTGGTGCTTTTTTTCTGATAACTGAGAGAGCTTAGACCAGGGGTATCAAACTAAATTCCTTTAGGGCCCGAGCCCTGTAGAGTGTTGTTCCAACCCTTCTCAAAAACACAAGGCGTGTAGTTTTCAAATGAGCCTGAAGGGCATGATTGGTTGGATCAGGTGTGTTCAATCAGGCTTGAATCTAAACTCTGCAGGTCTCCGGCCTTCCGGGGACTGAGTTTGACACCCGTGGCTCAGAAAGACAGAGTGAGGTTCTCTGTCCCCTTTCGTGTGGGTTTCCCTGTGTCTCCTGGGGGCAAAAGGCCACAGCTCCTCTTCAGGGCAGGTGAAATGATGCTTTGTGGAAAACTGTGAGGTTCCAGGTAAATTCCCTGAATCTCATCCAGCGACATTGCGTGTAGGCCCGTGCAATCCTTTTATTTACAATGAAGTCAAAATTCTGCATTCATGCTGGCTAATGCTACACGAAGGCAGTAATAGCATCCCTCTCATATTCATGTAACACGTGGCCACGTCCTCCTGAGGTTTTGTGAAGTTTCAAAGGCCATATTGCTGCACTGGCCCGGTCCTGAAGATTTGCCTTGTACAACGTTCGGAAGATTAGACCCTTCCGATCAGAGCAGGCCACACAACTCCTTGTCCAAGCTCTCTGTTTTCTCCAGACCGGACTACTGTTACGCTCCCTTGGCGGGTCTTCCGGCACATACTATCAAGCCTCTGCAACTGATCCAGGATGCAGCAGCGAGAGTGGTCTTCAACGAGCCAAAGAAAGCCCACGTCACACCTCTCTTCATAATTTTGCACTGGCTACCAATAGCTTTTCGCATCAGATTCAAGGTACTGATGTTTGCCTACAAGATAACCACTGGCTCTGCAGCAACATACCTAAAGTCGCTGGTTCAGAACTATGCTTGCTTTCTGCAAGTGAACGATGCCTCGTGGTGCCATCCCAAAGAGGCACAAAATCACTCTCAAGGACCTTTTCCTGGACTGTTCCCAGCTGGTGGATCTGCTTGCCTATCTCAATTCGAGCAGCGGAGGCTTTAACCATTTTCAAAAAGTGTCTAAAAACTCATCCTTGCCTTCAACGCCTGCCCAATTAATACTAGCATCTGCCTAATGCGTTGTTTTGTCAAAGTTAACGCCCTGCTGGCCCAACGTGGCAGAAGACTGAAGTCTCTGTCTGCAGCCAAAGGATAGGTCTGTCAGAAGTGGGATTCGAACCCACGCCTCCAGGGGAGACTGCGACCTGAACGCAGCGCCTTAGACCGCTCGGCCATCCTGACACCCTTGCCTGGCTAGAGATGCCCTGTTCGAGCCACACCTGAAACCAGGGACCTAGAAGCTACTTTATCTCTGTTCGGGCCCCCTCTAGCCCACGGGCCTCGTTGGCGCAGTTAGGCAGCGCGTCAGTCTCATAATCTGAAGGTCGTGAGTTCGAGCCTCACACGGGGCAGGGTGGTGCTTTTTTTCTGATAACTGAGAGAGCTTAGACCAGGGGTATCAAACTAAATTCCTTTAGGGCCCGAGCCCTGTAGAGTGTTGTTCCAACCCTTCTCAAAAACACAAGGCGTGTAGTTTTCAAATGAGCCTGAAGGGCATGATTGGTTGGATCAGGTGTGTTCAATCAGGCTTGAATCTAAACTCTGCAGGTCTCCGGCCTTCCGGGGACTGAGTTTGACACCCGTGGCTCAGAAAGACAGAGTGAGGTTCTCTGTCCCCTTTCGTGTGGGTTTCCCTGTGTCTCCTGGGGGCAAAAGGCCACAGCTCCTCTTCAGGGCAGGTGAAATGATGCTTTGTGGAAAACTGTGAGGTTCCAGGTAAATTCCCTGAATCTCATCCAGCGACATTGCGTGTAGGCCCGTGCAATCCTTTTATTTACAATGAAGTCAAAATTCTGCATTCATGCTGGCTAATGCTACACGAAGGCAGTAATAGCATCCCTCTCATATTCATGTAACACGTGGCCACGTCCTCCTGAGGTTTTGTGAAGTTTCAAAGGCCATATTGCTGCACTGGCCCGGTCCTGAAGATTTGCCTTGTACAACGTTCGGAAGATTAGACCCTTCCGATCAGAGCAGGCCACACAACTCCTTGTCCAAGCTCTCTGTTTTCTCCAGACCGGACTACTGTTACGCTCCCTTGGCGGGTCTTCCGGCACATACTATCAAGCCTCTGCAACTGATCCAGGATGCAGCAGCGAGAGTGGTCTTCAACGAGCCAAAGAAAGCCCACGTCACACCTCTCTTCATAATTTTGCACTGGCTACCAATAGCTTTTCGCATCAGATTCAAGGTACTGATGTTTGCCTACAAGATAACCACTGGCTCTGCAGCAACATACCTAAAGTCGCTGGTTCAGAACTATGCTTGCTTTCTGCAAGTGAACGATGCCTCGTGGTGCCATCCCAAAGAGGCACAAAATCACTCTCAAGGACCTTTTCCTGGACTGTTCCCAGCTGGTGGATCTGCTTGCCTATCTCAATTCGAGCAGCGGAGGCTTTAACCATTTTCAAAAAGTGTCTAAAAACTCATCCTTGCCTTCAACGCCTGCCCAATTAATACTAGCATCTGCCTAATGCGTTGTTTTGTCAAAGTTAACGCCCTGCTGGCCCAACGTGGCAGAAGACTGAAGTCTCTGTCTGCAGCCAAAGGATAGGTCTGTCAGAAGTGGGATTCGAACCCACGCCTCCAGGGGAGACTGCGACCTGAACGCAGCGCCTTAGACCGCTCGGCCATCCTGACACCCTTGCCTGGCTAGAGATGCCCTGTTCGAGCCACACCTGAAACCAGGGACCTAGAAGCTACTTTATCTCTGTTCGGGCCCCCTCTAGCCCACGGGCCTCGTTGGCGCAGTTAGGCAGCGCGTCAGTCTCAAAATCCTTATGGTCGTGAGTTCGAGCCTCACACGGGGCAGGGTGGTGCTTTTTTTCTGATAACTGAGAGAGCTTAGACCAGGGGTATCAAACTAAATTCCTTTAGGGCCCGAGCCCTGTAGAGTGTTGTTCCAACCCTTCTCAAAAACACAAGGCGTGTAGTTTTCAAATGAGCCTGAAGGGCATGATTGGTTGGATCAGGTGTGTTCAATCAGGCTTGAATCTAAACTCTGCAGGTCTCCGGCCTTCCGGGGACTGAGTTTGACACCCGTGGCTCAGAAAGACAGAGTGAGGTTCTCTGTCCCCTTTCGTGTGGGTTTCCCTGTGTCTCCTGGGGGCAAAAGGCCACAGCTCCTCTTCAGGGCAGGTGAAATGATGCTTTGTGGAAAACTGTGAGGTTCCAGGTAAATTCCCTGAATCTCATCCAGCGACATTGCGTGTAGGCCCGTGCAATCCTTTTATTTACAATGAAGTCAAAATTCTGCATTCATGCTGGCTAATGCTACACGAAGGCAGTAATAGCATCCCTCTCATATTCATGTAACACGTGGCCACGTCCTCCTGAGGTTTTGTGAAGTTTCAAAGGCCATATTGCTGCACTGGCCCGGTCCTGAAGATTTGCCTTGTACAACGTTCGGAAGATTAGACCCTTCCGATCAGAGCAGGCCACACAACTCCTTGTCCAAGCTCTCTGTTTTCTCCAGACCGGACTACTGTTACGCTCCCTTGGCGGGTCTTCCGGCACATACTATCAAGCCTCTGCAACTGATCCAGGATGCAGCAGCGAGAGTGGTCTTCAACGAGCCAAAGAAAGCCCACGTCACACCTCTCTTCATAATTTTGCACTGGCTACCAATAGCTTTTCGCATCAGATTCAAGGTACTGATGTTTGCCTACAAGATAACCACTGGCTCTGCAGCAACATACCTAAAGTCGCTGGTTCAGAACTATGCTTGCTTTCTGCAAGTGAACGATGCCTCGTGGTGCCATCCCAAAGAGGCACAAAATCACTCTCAAGGACCTTTTCCTGGACTGTTCCCAGCTGGTGGATCTGCTTGCCTATCTCAATTCGAGCAGCGGAGGCTTTAACCATTTTCAAAAAGTGTCTAAAAACTCATCCTTGCCTTCAACGCCTGCCCAATTAATACTAGCATCTGCCTAATGCGTTGTTTTGTCAAAGTTAACGCCCTGCTGGCCCAACGTGGCAGAAGACTGAAGTCTCTGTCTGCAGCCAAAGGATAGGTCTGTCAGAAGTGGGATTCGAACCCACGCCTCCAGGGGAGACTGCGACCTGAACGCAGCGCCTTAGACCGCTCGGCCATCCTGACACCCTTGCCTGGCTAGAGATGCCCTGTTCGAGCCACACCTGAAACCAGGGACCTAGAAGCTACTTTATCTCTGTTCGGGCCCCCTCTAGCCCACGGGCCTCGTTGGCGCAGTTAGGCAGCGCGTCAGTCTCATAATCTGAAGGTCGTGAGTTCGAGCCTCACACGGGGCAGGGTGGTGCTTTTTTTCTGATAACTGAGAGAGCTTAGACCAGGGGTATCAAACTAAATTCCTTTAGGGCCCGAGCCCTGTAGAGTGTTGTTCCAACCCTTCTCAAAAACACAAGGCGTGTAGTTTTCAAATGAGCCTGAAGGGCATGATTGGTTGGATCAGGTGTGTTCAATCAGGCTTGAATCTAAACTCTGCAGGTCTCCGGCCTTCCGGGGACTGAGTTTGACACCCGTGGCTCAGAAAGACAGAGTGAGGTTCTCTGTCCCCTTTCGTGTGGGTTTCCCTGTGTCTCCTGGGGGCAAAAGGCCACAGCTCCTCTTCAGGGCAGGTGAAATGATGCTTTGTGGAAAACTGTGAGGTTCCAGGTAAATTCCCTGAATCTCATCCAGCGACATTGCGTGTAGGCCCGTGCAATCCTTTTATTTACAATGAAGTCAAAATTCTGCATTCATGCTGGCTAATGCTACACGAAGGCAGTAATGGCATCCCTCTCATATTCATGTAACACGTGGCCACGTCCTCCTGAGGTTTTGTGAAGTTTCAAAGGCCATATTGCTGCACTGGCCCGGTCCTGAAGATTTGCCTTGTACAACGTTCGGAAGATTAGACCCTTCCGATCAGAGCAGGCCACACAACTCCTTGTCCAAGCTCTCTGTTTTCTCCAGACCGGACTACTGTTACGCTCCCTTGGCGGGTCTTCCGGCACGTACTATCAAGCCTCTGCAACTGATCCAGGATGCAGCAGCGAGAGTGGTCTTCAACGAGCCAAAGAAAGCCCTCGTCACACCTCTCTTCATAATTTTGCACTGGCTACCAATAGCTGTTCGCATCAGATTCAAGGTACTGATGTTTGCCTACAAGATAACCACTGGCTCTGCAGCAACATACCTAAAGTCGCTGGTTCAGAACTATGCTTGCTTTCTGCAAGTGAACGATGCCTCGTGGTGCCATCCCAAAGAGGCACAAAATCACTCTCAAGGACCTTTTCCTGGACTGTTCCCAGCTGGTGGATCTGCTTGCCTATCTCAATTCGAGCAGCGGAGGCTTTAACCATTTTCAAAAAGTGTCTAAAAACTCATCCTTGCCTTCAACGCCTGCCCAATTAATACTAGCATCTGCCTAATGCGTTGTTTTGTCAAAGTTAACGCCCTGCTGGCCCAACGTGGCAGAAGACTGAAGTCTCTGTCTGCAGCCAAAGGATAGGTCTGTCAGAAGTGGGATTCGAACCCACGCCTCCAGGGGAGACTGCGACCTGAACCTGACCTTAGACCGCTCGGCCATCCTGACACCCTTGCCTGGCTAGAGATGCCCTGTTCGAGCCACACACGGGGCAGGGTGGTGCTTTTTTTCTGATAACTGAGAGAGCTTAGACCAGGGGTATCAAACTAAATTCCTTTAGGGCCCGAGCCCTGTAGAGTGTTGTTCCAACCCTTCTCAAAAACACAAGGCGTGTAGTTTTCAAATGAGCCTGAAGGGCATGATTGGTTGGATCAGGTGTGTTCAATCAGGCTTGAATCTAAACTCTGCAGGTCTCCGGCCTTCCGGGGACTGAGTTTGACACCCGTGGCTCAGAAAGACAGAGTGAGGTTCTCTGTCCCCTTTCGTGTGGGTTTCCCTGTGTCTCCTGGGGGCAAAAGGCCACAGCTCCTCTTCAGGGCAGGTGAAATGATGCTTTGTGGAAAACTGTGAGGTTCCAGGTAAATTCCCTGAATCTCATCCAGCGACATTGCGTGTAGGCCCGTGCAATCCTTTTATTTACAATGAAGTCAAAATTCTGCATTCATGCTGGCTAATGCTACACGAAGGCAGTAATAGCATCCCTCTCATATTCATGTAACACGTGGCCACGTCCTCCTGAGGTTTTGTGAAGTTTCAAAGGCCATATTGCTGCACTGGCCCGGTCCTGAAGATTTGCCTTGTACAACGTTCGGAAGATTAGACCCTTCCGATCAGAGCAGGCCACACAACTCCTTGTCCAAGCTCTCTGTTTTCTCCAGACCGGACTACTGTTACGCTCCCTTGGCGGGTCTTCCGGCACGTACAATCAAGCCTCTGCAACTGATCCAGGATGCAGCAGCGAGAGTGGTCTTCAACGAGCCAAAGAAAGCCCACGTCACACCTCTCTTCATAATTTTGCACTGGCTACCAATAGCTGTTCGCATCAGATTCAAGGTACTGATGTTTGCCTACAAGATAACCACTGGCTCTGCAGCAACATACCTAAAGTCGCTGGTTCAGAACTATGCTTGCTTTCTGCAAGTGAACGATGCCTCGTGGTGCCATCCCAAAGAGGCACAAAATCACTCTCAAGGACCTTTTCCTGGTTTGTTCCCAGCTGGTGGATCTGCTTGCCTATCTCAATTCGAGCAGCGGAGGCTTTAACCATTTTCAAAAAGTGTCTAAAAACTCATCCTTGCCTTCAACGCCTGCCCAATTAATACTAGCATCTGCCTAATGCGTTGTTTTGTCAAAGTTAACGCCCTGCTGGCCCAACGTGGCAGAAGACTGAAGTCTCTGTCTGCAGCCAAAGGATAGGTCTGTCAGAAGTGGGATTCGAACCCACGCCTCCAGGGGAGACTGCGACCTGAACGCAGCGCCTTAGACCGCTCGGCCATCCTGACACCCTTGCCTGGCTAGAGATGCCCTGTTCGAGCCACACCTGAAACCAGGGACCTAGAAGCTACTTTATCTCTGTTCGGGCCCCCTCTAGCCCACGGGCCTCGTTGGCGCAGTTAGGCAGCGCGTCAGTCTCAAAATCCTTATGGTCGTGAGTTCGAGCCTCACACGGGGCAGGGTGGTGCTTTTTTTCTGATAACTGAGAGAGCTTAGACCAGGGGTATCAAACTAAATTCCTTTAGGGCCCGAGCCCTGTAGAGTGTTGTTCCAACCCTTCTCAAAAACACAAGGCGTGTAGTTTTCAAATGAGCCTGAAGGGCATGATTGGTTGGATCAGGTGTGTTCAATCAGGCTTGAATCTAAACTCTGCAGGTCTCCGGCCTTCCGGGGACTGAGTTTGACACCCGTGGCTCAGAAAGACAGAGTGAGGTTCTCTGTCCCCTTTCGTGTGGGTTTCCCTGTGTCTCCTGGGGGCAAAAGGCCACAGCTCCTCTTCAGGGCAGGTGAAATGATGCTTTGTGGAAAACTGTGAGGTTCCAGGTAAATTCCCTGAATCTCATCCAGCGACATTGCGTGTAGGCCCGTGCAATCCTTTTATTTACAATGAAGTCAAAATTCTGCATTCATGCTGGCTAATGCTACACGAAGGCAGTAATAGCATCCCTCTCATATTCATGTAACACGTGGCCACGTCCTCCTGAGGTTTTGTGAAGTTTCAAAGGCCATATTGCTGCACTGGCCCGGTCCTGAAGATTTGCCTTGTACAACGTTCGGAAGATTAGACCCTTCCGATCAGAGCAGGCCACACAACTCCTTGTCCAAGCTCTCTGTTTTCTCCAGACCGGACTACTGTTACGCTCCCTTGGCGGGTCTTCCGGCACGTACTATCAAGCCTCTGCAACTGATCCAGGATGCAGCAGCGAGAGTGGTCTTCAACGAGCCAAAGAAAGCCCACGTCACACCTCTCTTCATAATTTTGCACTGGCTACCAATAGCTGTTCGCATCAGATTCAAGGTACTGATGTTTGCCTACAAGATAACCACTGGCTCTGCAGCAACATACCTAAAGTCGCTGGTTCAGAACTATGCTTGCTTTCTGCAAGTGAACGATGCCTCGTGGTGCCATCCCAAAGAGGCACAAAATCACTCTCAAGGACCTTTTCCTGGACTGTTCCCAGCTGGTGGATCTGCTTGCCTATCTCAATTCGAGCAGCGGAGGCTTTAACCATTTTCAAAAAGTGTCTAAAAACTCATCCTTGCCTTCAACGCCTGCCCAATTAATACTAGCATCTGCCTAATGCGTTGTTTTGTCAAAGTTAACGCCCTGCTGGCCCAACGTGGCAGAAGACTGAAGTCTCTGTCTGCAGCCAAAGGATAGGTCTGTCAGAAGTGGGATTCGAACCCACGCCTCCAGGGGAGACTGCGACCTGAACGCAGCGCCTTAGACCGCTCGGCCATCCTGACACCCTTGCCTGGCTAGAGATGCCCTGTTCGAGCCACACCTGAAACCAGGGACCTAGAAGCTACTTTATCTCTGTTCGGGCCCCCTCTAGCCCACGGGCCTCGTTGGCGCAGTTAGGCAGCGCGTCAGTCTCATAATCTGAAGGTCGTGAGTTCGAGCCTCACACGGGGCAGGGTGGTGCTTTTTTTCTGATAACTGAGAGAGCTTAGACCAGGGGTATCAAACTAAATTCCTTTAGGGCCCGAGCCCTGTAGAGTGTTGTTCCAACCCTTCTCAAAAACACAAGGCGTGTAGTTTTCAAATGAGCCTGAAGGGCATGATTGGTTGGATCAGGTGTGTTCAATCAGGCTTGAATCTAAACTCTGCAGGTCTCCGGCCTTCCGGGGACTGAGTTTGACACCCGTGGCTCAGAAAGACAGAGTGAGGTTCTCTGTCCCCTTTCGTGTGGGTTTCCCTGTGTCTCCTGGGGGCAAAAGGCCACAGCTCCTCTTCAGGGCAGGTGAAATGATGCTTTGTGGAAAACTGTGAGGTTCCAGGTAAATTCCCTGAATCTCATCCAGCGACATTGCGTGTAGGCCCGTGCAATCCTTTTATTTACAATGAAGTCAAAATTCTGCATTCATGCTGGCTAATGCTACACGAAGGCAGTAATGGCATCCCTCTCATATTCATGTAACACGTGGCCACGTCCTCCTGAGGTTTTGTGAAGTTTCAAAGGCCATATTGCTGCACTGGCCCGGTCCTGAAGATTTGCCTTGTACAACGTTCGGAAGATTAGACCCTTCCGATCAGAGCAGGCCACACAACTCCTTGTCCAAGCTCTCTGTTTTCTCCAGACCGGACTACTGTTACGCTCCCTTGGCAGGTCTTCCGGCACGTACTATCAAGCCTCTGCAACTGATCCAGGATGCAGCAGCGAGAGTGGTCTTCAACGAGCCAAAGAAAGCCCACGTCACACCTCTCTTCATAATTTTGCACTGGCTACCAATAGCTGTTCGCATCAGATTCAAGGTACTGATGTTTGCCTACAAGATAACCACTGGCTCTGCAGCAACATACCTAAAGTCGCTGGTTCAGAACTATGCTTGCTTTCTGCAAGTGAACGATGCCTCGTGGTGCCATCCCAAAGAGGCACAAAATCACTCTCAAGGACCTTTTCCTGGACTGTTCCCAGCTGGTGGATCTGCTTGCCTATCTCAATTCGAGCAGCGGAGGCTTTAACCATTTTCAAAAAGTGTCTAAAAACTCATCCTTGCCTTCAACGCCTGCCCAATTAATACTAGCATCTGCCTAATGCGTTGTTTTGTCAAAGTTAACGCCCTGCTGGCCCAACGTGGCAGAAGACTGAAGTCTCTGTCTGCAGCCAAAGGATAGGTCTGTCAGAAGTGGGATTCGAACCCACGCCTCCAGGGGAGACTGCGACCTGAACGCAGCGCCTTAGACCGCTCGGCCATCCTGACACCCTTGCCTGGCTAGAGATGCCCTGTTCGATCCACACCTGAAACCAGGGACCTAGAAGCTACTTTATCTCTGTTCGGGCCCCCTCTAGCCCACGGGCCTCGTTGGCGCAGTTAGGCAGCGCGTCAGTCTCATAATCTGAAGGTCGTGAGTTCGAGCCTCACACGGGGCAGGGTGGTGCTTTTTTTCTGATAACTGAGAGAGCTTAGACCAGGGGTATCAAACTAAATTCCTTTAGGGCCCGAGCCCTGTAGAGTGTTGTTCCAAGCCTTCTCAAAAACACAAGGCGTGTAGTTTTCAAATGAGCCTGAAGGGCATGATTGGTTGGATCAGGTGTGTTCAATCAGGCTTGAATCTAAACTCTGCAGGTCTCCGGCCTTCCGGGGACTGAGTTTGACACCCGTGGCTCAGAAAGACAGAGTGAGGTTCTCTGTCCCCTTTCGTGTGGGTTTCCCTGTGTCTCCTGGGGGCAAAAGGCCACAGCTCCTCTTCAGGGCAGGTGAAATGATGCTTTGTGGAAAACTGTGAGGTTCCAGGTAAATTCCCTGAATCTCATCCAGCGACATTGCGTGTAGGCCCGTGCAATCCTTTTATTTACAATGAAGTCAAAATTCTGCATTCATGCTGGCTAATGCTACACGAAGGCAGTAATGGCATCCCTCTCATATTCATGTAACACGTGGCCACGTCCTCCTGAGGTTTTGTGAAGTTTCAAAGGCCATATTGCTGCACTGGCCCGGTCCTGAAGATTTGCCTTGTACAACGTTCGGAAGATTAGACCCTTCCGATCAGAGCAGGCCACACAACTCCTTGTCCAAGCTCTCTGTTTTCTCCAGACCGGACTACTGTTACGCTCCCTTGGCGGGTCTTCCGGCACGTACTATCAAGCCTCTGCAACTGATCCAGGATGCAGCAGCGAGAGTGGTCTTCAACGAGCCAAAGAAAGCCCTCGTCACACCTCTCTTCATAATTTTGCACTGGCTACCAATAGCTGTTCGCATCAGATTCAAGGTACTGATGTTTGCCTACAAGATAACCACTGGCTCTGCAGCAACATACCTAAAGTCGCTGGTTCAGAACTATGCTTGCTTTCTGCAAGTGAACGATGCCTCGTGGTGCCATCCCAAAGAGGCACAAAATCACTCTCAAGGACCTTTTCCTGGACTGTTCCCAGCTGGTGGATCTGCTTGCCTATCTCAATTCGAGCAGCGGAGGCTTTAACCATTTTCAAAAAGTGTCTAAAAACTCATCCTTGCCTTCAACGCCTGCCCAATTAATACTAGCATCTGCCTAATGCGTTGTTTTGTCAAAGTTAACGCCCTGCTGGCCCAACGTGGCAGAAGACTGAAGTCTCTGTCTGCAGCCAAAGGATAGGTCTGTCAGAAGTGGGATTCGAACCCACGCCTCCAGGGGAGACTGCGACCTGAGCGCTAGCTGACGAAGGATAGTCCGACATAATTTCAGAAATGTTGAGCAATGTCGAACTGCGCAGCCAATCGCATCGAAGCGCTATGACATTTGGACCAATCGCGTCGAAGCGCCTTAACATTTCCAGCCAATCAAAAAGCGCAATTTATAACATTATCTTGACATTCGTGACATTTGACCAATCAGAGAGCAGGGGGATTTCGACGGCACGTTTCCGCGTCTCACCGCAAGGTGGAGGGGTCAGCGCTTCTAGTCAGGTGTCAATCAAGTTGCCGAACCGTGCCGAAGGTGTACGAAAGAATGACATCTTCCTCAGGGGGCGTGTCAGAGGTAAAAAAGGTTAATTACTCAAGTTTGTGACCTATGACAAGGGTCATTGTCGCGTAGTTCGACATAAAAAGTGGTAAGAGATTTATCAATGGGTGAGTGTTTGTTACCTTTGCATTATAGATGTATAAAAATAAAAAATAATCGTAATCGAACATTATTAGTATCTTGGTTTAGTGTATTTGCATAAGAGAACAACACATCAGGCTTCAGAACAAACATTTACCTGGTCCCATTCATTTGAACGATGTAATGTGATGGTTGTGTTATGTTATGGCTTTCAACAGTGCAAACCAGAGTGTGTAATAATTGTTTATAGACATTTATGTAATGTTGCAGGTATTTTAAGAAATGTTCCTGTCTTGTATCTTTCTCCTCTAAATAGAGATACCAGTTGTAACATTATATATAAAATAAATGTGACTTGTGTCCTAGAAATGAATGAATGAATGAATGAATAAATATATATATGAATTTAATGAAGTATTTTATGCTCTCTTAAGGGACTCACTTGTATTGTGCATTATATTTGTTATAATGCTTACAGATAGAGAAATGTCAGATGCTGTCTCGTGGCCAAACAACCTTGCTTGGAGGTGTGCTGAAATGCATGTTTTTTATTAGTATCATTAGTATATTTACTGAAAAGGTTTCTTTCTGAATTATGTATTAAGGGTTTTTTTTTTTTTTTTTTTTTTTTTTTTTTTTGTCGTCTTAAGCCTCTACTGGACCAGCACAAAGGGTGGTGGAAGAACCTCATGCTGCTGAAACAGCAAAGAAGGCCATGGAGCAGAGTGAGCCTGACCCCCAGCCTCATCCCATGCCCCTGCCCCAGCCCCAGCCTACTGCACCTGTGGAAGCAAGAGTTGCAACACAATTTTCAATGGTAAGAATTACTATTTAACTTTTTTAATAATACCACTTAAGAATGTGCTCAATTAAAATTCAAGAAAGTTCAGAACGTAAGATGAAGAAAAAAAGAAAAAGCAAGAATGCTATGAGATGCTGGCTGAGACCTACTAATTGTCACCCCTCTTGTACAGTGGGGGCACCTGTTGTCTGCTGAATGGTCAGTTTGAATATCTCAGATTTGGTTTAAGTCACATGGTCAAGGATAAATGTAGAATGTAACCTGTCTGCTTTCTCTCTTGAGACTAGACTCATGTCCCTCATGGCATCTCTCTCAATACTTCTCATGTGTTAAAGCTACATTATCTTTCTTTCTCAATCTCAGGTAACATACCACATAGACGCTGGCTATTATTAACTGTACACATATTAACAATTATTCCATCATGCAAATACTTTGTAGTAATTTCAGGAGTCAATACTGCTAATAAATATGGATGACACTTCTATTCAGAAAGAAATGTTTTTAAAAACCTGCATTTACTTAAAATAGTAATATTAATTAATTCTTCGTAATTCTTGCTATTATAACATATTCTGTCTTCTCACATTTTTGATTTACCAAACCAAGATTTACTGGCTCTCACATTGCTGCAGCAAAGCCAAATCTTAGTGTGGTCAGGAGACCTTCTCAGGTTGAAGACCTACCCAGCGCAGCAGTGTCTTGTGCCTCTATACCAAGCAGTACTGTCTCTGTAAGTAATGGCATAATCCATAAAGTATTCTATGAAGACACTTTTCACGTTCCATTCTGTACAAATTATTAAACTTGTTCAATTTTTTTTTTATACCAGAAAACCATATTTTTGTCGATGTTTCAGGGTGTGCCAGTGTTCCAGGGTCTGCAAATGGTTCAGAGACTGTCAGCGGTCCATAGGATGCCACTGTTACAGCCTATTGTGCAGAGCACCAATTCTCAACCAGCTCCACAAACCATGCCCAAGAGACCCTACAAGGCAAACACTTGCAGGAAGTGTGGACAATTCAAAACCAGTGCAACGGGACATAGCCAGTACAGGGGCAAGGTGTATATACTGTCCACAGACTGAGAACATTACAAAAGAAAAGTGGTTAGAGTAAATGCGGAGAACCTTCTCCCAAATAATGTATACACTGTATATTTTTATTTATTGTTGTGTGTATATAGTTGTTTAAATATAGTTCACTATTGTTAATATTTGTGTCTAACATTATTTTATTTAACTTGATTTTTTAATCCTATTTAACTTTTACTTTTACCTTTTTAATTTATTGTTTGAAAACTTCATTTAATATTCATTACTGTTCTGTTAGCATAATTGTAAAATAAATAAAAAAAGCAAATTGAGAAATGTGTTTTGATTTCTACATTTATTTTCCTTTTAATTTTTTTTTTTTTTTTTGAAAACTTATATAAATTTAATTTGTTTAATATTCATTACTGTTATGTTGGCATAATTGTAAAAAAAAAAAGAGAATGATTGCTTTTTTATTTGTACTTTAGTAAACATTTCATCAGTACACTGCAACAATAGAACGTATTCCTATAAAAAGATAATTTGCACTTTGTCATTTGTCACAGACATTTTTAAGCATAATAATGACTATTTTTGCATCCTGTTTTAATTAAAAATGACAGATTTAAAGGTGTCTTGAATGAATGTAACCTTAAAAAAATTTTTTGATTTAATATCAATAAAATCACAACTAATAACATGCTTAAAATAAATATGAATACAACTACACACAATAACATGCTTAATCAGAATAAAAAATAATACAACAACTACTAAATAACTAATAATAACAAAACACATTTCCATTGGTGTATTAAAATGTAATGAAAAAAATATCAAACAAGCACATATATACATTTAATTAACCTTGAAACTTCATTTATTTAAAGCAATTAACAATAAAACAAAAAGTTGTCTTTAGCTGGATTCGAACCCGGGTCGAGGGGAGCACCTGCAATAGAAAACAGTGTAATATAAATGCGCGAATTTACCGCAAGAAGAAACCGGAAGATGTATCACTGCGCGCATGCTAAGGAAGATCCGTCTTTGAACGTCAAATTTGACCCTTTCTTTTCTTCATTTTTTCTTTCTCTTCTTCCCCTTCTCTTTTTCTTCCTTCCCTCTTTTCTTCCCTTCTTCCCCGTCTTTGACGGACTATTGTTCCCCAGCTTGAGCGCAGCGCCTTAGACCGCTCGGCCATCCTGACACCCTTGCCTGGCTAGAGATGCCCTGTTCGAGCCACACCTGAAACCAGGGACCTAGAAGCTACTTTATCTCTGTTCGGGCCCCCTCTAGCCCACGGGCCTCGTTGGCGCAGTTAGGCAGCGTGTCAGTCTCATAATCTGAAGGTCGTGAGTTCGAGCCTCACACGGGGCAGGGTGGTGCTTTTTTTCTGATAACTGAGAGAGCTTAGACCAGGGGTATCAAACTAAATTCCTTTAGGGCCCGAGCCCTGTAGAGTGTTGTTCCAACCCTTCTCAAAAACACAAGGCGTGTAGTTTTCAAATGAGCCTGAAGGGCATGATTGGTTGGATCAGGTGTGTTCAATCAGGCTTGAATCTAAACTCTGCAGGTCTCCGGCCTTCCGGGGACTGAGTTTGACACCCGTGGCTCAGAAAGACAGAGTGAGGTTCTCTGTCCCCTTTCGTGTGGGTTTCCCTGTGTCTCCTGGGGGCAAAAGGCCACAGCTCCTCTTCAGGGCAGGTGAAATGATGCTTTGTGGAAAACTGTGAGGTTCCAGGTAAATTCCCTGAATCTCATCCAGCGACATTGCGTGTAGGCCCGTGCAATCCTTTTATTTACAATGAAGTCAAAATTCTGCATTCATGCTGGCTAATGCTACACGAAGGCAGTAATGGCATCCCTCTCATATTCATGTAACACGTGGCCACGTCCTCCTGAGGTTTTGTGAAGTTTCAAAGGCCATATTGCTGCACTGGCCCGGTCCTGAAGATTTGCCTTGTACAACGTTCGGAAGATTAGACCCTTCCGATCAGAGCAGGCCACACAACTCCTTGTCCAAGCTCTCTGTTTTCTCCAGACCGGACTACTGTTACGCTCCCTTGGCGGGTCTTCCGGCACGTACTATCAAGCCTCTGCAACTGATCCAGGATGCAGCAGCGAGAGTGGTCTTCAACGAGCCAAAGAAAGCCCACGTCACACCTCTCTTCATAATTTTGCACTGGCTACCAATAGCTGTTCGCATCAGATTCAAGGTACTGATGTTTGCCTACAAGATAACCACTGGCTCTGCAGCAACATACCTAAAGTCGCTGGTTCAGAACTATGCTTGCTTTCTGCAAGTAAACGATGCCTCGTGGTGCCATCCCAAAGAGGCACAAAATCACTCTCAAGGACCTTTTCCTGGACTGTTCCCAGCTGGTGGATCTGCTTGCCTATCTCAATTCGAGCAGCGGAGGCTTTAACCATTTTCAAAAAGTGTCTAAAAACTCATCCTTGCCTTCAACGCCTGCCCAATTAATACTAGCATCTGCCTAATGCGTTGTTTTGTCAAAGTTAACGCCCTGCTGGCCCAACGTGGCAGAAGACTGAAGTCTCTGTCTGCAGCCAAAGGATAGGTCTGTCAGAAGTGGGATTCGAACCCACGCCTCCAGGGGAGACTGCGACCTGAACCTGACCTTAGACCGCTCGGCCATCCTGACACCCTTGCCTGGCTAGAGATGCCCTGTTCGAGCCACACCTGAAACCAGGGACCTAGAAGCTACTTTATCTCTGTTCGGGCCCCCTCTAGCCCACGGGCCTCGTTGGCGCAGTTAGGCAGCGCGTCAGTCTCATAATCTGAAGGTCGTGAGTTCGAGCCTCACACGGGGCAGGGTGGTGCTTTTTTTCTGATAACTGAGAGAGCTTAGACCAGGGGTATCAAACTAAATTCCTTTAGGGCCCGAGCCCTGTAGAGTGTTGTTCCAACCCTTCTCAAAAACACAAGGCGTGTAGTTTTCAAATGAGCCTGAAGGGCATGATTGGTTGGATCAGGTGTGTTCAATCAGGCTTGAATCTAAACTCTGCAGGTCTCCGGCCTTCCGGGGACTGAGTTTGACACCCGTGGCTCAGAAAGACAGAGTGAGGTTCTCTGTCCCCTTTCGTGTGGGTTTCCCTGTGTCTCCTGGGGGCAAAAGGCCACAGCTCCTCTTCAGGGCAGGTGAAATGATGCTTTGTGGAAAACTGTGAGGTTCCAGGTAAATTCCCTGAATCTCATCCAGCGACATTGCGTGTAGGCCCGTGCAATCCTTTTATTTACAATGAAGTCAAAATTCTGCATTCATGCTGGCTAATGCTACACGAAGGCAGTAATAGCATCCCTCTCATATTCATGTAACACGTGGCCACGTCCTCCTGAGGTTTTGTGAAGTTTCAAAGGCCATATTGCTGCACTGGCCCGGTCCTGAAGATTTGCCTTGTACAACGTTCGGAAGATTAGACCCTTCCGATCAGAGCAGGCCACACAACTCCTTGTCCAAGCTCTCTGTTTTCTCCAGACCGGACTACTGTTACGCTCCCTTGGCGGGTCTTCCGGCACGTACTATCAAGCCTCTGCAACTGATCCAGGATGCAGCAGCGAGAGTGGTCTTCAACGAGCCAAAGAAAGCCCACGTCACACCTCTCTTCATAATTTTGCACTGGCTACCAATAGCTGTTCGCATCAGATTCAAGGTACTGATGTTTGCCTACAAGATAACCACTGGCTCTGCAGCAACATACCTAAAGTCGCTGGTTCAGAACTATGCTTGCTTTCTGCAAGTGAACGATGCCTCGTGGTGCCATCCCAAAGAGGCACAAAATCACTCTCAAGGACCTTTTCCTGGACTGTTCCCAGCTGGTGGATCTGCTTGCCTATCTCAATTCGAGCAGCGGAGGCTTTAACCATTTTCAAAAAGTGTCTAAAAACTCATCCTTGCCTTCAACGCCTGCCCAATTAATACTAGCATCTGCCTAATGCGTTGTTTTGTCAAAGTTAACGCCCTGCTGGCCCAACGTGGCAGAAGACTGAAGTCTCTGTCTGCAGCCAAAGGATAGGTCTGTCAGAAGTGGGATTCGAACCCACGCCTCCAGGGGAGACTGCGACCTGAACGCAGCGCCTTAGACCGCTCGGCCATCCTGACACCCTTGCCTGGCTAGAGATGCCCTGTTCGAGCCACACCTGAAACCAGGGACCTAGAAGCTACTTTATCTCTGTTCGGGCCCCCTCTAGCCCACGGGCCTCGTTGGCGCAGTTAGGCAGCGCGTCAGTCTCATAATCTGAAGGTCGTGAGTTCGAGCCTCACACGGGGCAGGGTGGTGGTTTTTTTTCTGATAACTGAGAGAGCTTAGACCAGGGGTATCAAACTAAATTCCTTTAGGGCCCGAGCCCTGTAGAGTGTTGTTCCAACCCTTCTCAAAAACACAAGGCGTGTAGTTTTCAAATGAGCCTGAAGGGCATGATTGGTTGGATCAGGTGTGTTCAATCAGGCTTGAATCTAAACTCTGCAGGTCTCCGGCCTTCCGGGGACTGAGTTTGACACCCGTGGCTCAGAAAGACAGAGTGAGGTTCTCTGTCCCCTTTCGTGTGGGTTTCCCTGTGTCTCCTGGGGGCAAAAGGCCACAGCTCCTCTTCAGGGCAGGTGAAATGATGCTTTGTGGAAAACTGTGAGGTTCCAGGTAAATTCCCTGAATCTCATCCAGCGACATTGCGTGTAGGCCCGTGCAATCCTTTTATTTACAATGAAGTCAAAATTCTGCATTCATGCTGGCTAATGCTACACGAAGGCAGTAATAGCATCCCTCTCATATTCATGTAACACGTGGCCACGTCCTCCTGAGGTTTTGTGAAGTTTCAAAGGCCATATTGCTGCACTGGCCCGGTCCTGAAGATTTGCCTTGTACAACGTTCGGAAGATTAGACCCTTCCGATCAGAGCAGGCCACACAACTCCTTGTCCAAGCTCTCTGTTTTCTCCAGACCGGACTACTGTTACGCTCCCTTGGCGGGTCTTCCGGCACGTACTATCAAGCCTCTGCAACTGATCCAGGATGCAGCAGCGAGAGTGGTCTTCAACGAGCCAAAGAAAGCCCACGTCACACCTCTCTTCATAATTTTGCACTGGCTACCAATAGCTTTTCGCATCAGATTCAAGGTACTGATGTTTGCCTACAAGATAACCACTGGCTCTGCAGCAACATACCTAAAGTCGCTGGTTCAGAACTATGCTTGCTTTCTGCAAGTGAACGATGCCTCGTGGTGCCATCCCAAAGAGGCACAAAATCACTCTCAAGGACCTTTTCCTGGACTGTTCCCAGCTGGTGGATCTGCTTGCCTATCTCAATTCGAGCAGCGGAGGCTTTAACCATTTTCAAAAAGTGTCTAAAAACTCATCCTTGCCTTCAACGCCTGCCCAATTAATACTAGCATCTGCCTAATGCGTTGTTTTGTCAAAGTTAACGCCCTGCTGGCCCAACGTGGCAGAAGACTGAAGTCTCTGTCTGCAGCCAAAGGATAGGTCTGTCAGAAGTGGGATTCGAACCCACGCCTCCAGGGGAGACTGCGACCTGAACGCAGCGCCTTAGACCGCTCGGCCATCCTGACACACCCTTATGGTCGTGAGTTCGAGCCTCACACGGGGCAGGGTGGTGCTTTTTTTCTGATAACTGAGAGAGCTTAGACCAGGGGTATCAAACTAAATTCCTTTAGGGCCCGAGCCCTGTAGAGTGTTGTTCCAACCCTTCTCAAAAACACAAGGCGTGTAGTTTTCAAATGAGCCTGAAGGGCATGATTGGTTGGATCAGGTGTGTTCAATCAGGCTTGAATCTAAACTCTGCAGGTCTCCGGCCTTCCGGGGACTGAGTTTGACACCCGTGGCTCAGAAAGACAGAGTGAGGTTCTCTGTCCCCTTTCGTGTGGGTTTCCCTGTGTCTCCTGGGGGCAAAAGGCCACAGCTCCTCTTCAGGGCAGGTGAAATGATGCTTTGTGGAAAACTGTGAGGTTCCAGGTAAATTCCCTGAATCTCATCCAGCGACATTGCGTGTAGGCCCGTGCAATCCTTTTATTTACAATGAAGTCAAAATTCTGCATTCATGCTGGCTAATGCTACACGAAGGCAGTAATAGCATCCCTCTCATATTCATGTAACACGTGGCCACGTCCTCCTGAGGTTTTGTGAAGTTTCAAAGGCCATATTGCTGCACTGGCCCGGTCCTGAAGATTTGCCTTGTACAACGTTCGGAAGATTAGACCCTTCCGATCAGAGCAGGCCACACAACTCCTTGTCCAAGCTCTCTGTTTTCTCCAGACCGGACTACTGTTACGCTCCCTTGGCGGGTCTTCCGGCACGTACTATCAAGCCTCTGCAACTGATCCAGGATGCAGCAGCGAGAGTGGTCTTCAACGAGCCAAAGAAAGCCCACGTCACACCTCTCTTCATAATTTTGCACTGGCTACCAATAGCTGTTCGCATCAGATTCAAGGTACTGATGTTTGCCTACAAGATAACCACTGGCTCTGCAGCAACATACCTAAAGTCGCTGGTTCAGAACTATGCTTGCTTTCTGCAAGTGAACGATGCCTCGTGGTGCCATCCCAAAGAGGCACAAAATCACTCTCAAGGACCTTTTCCTGGTTTGTTCCCAGCTGGTGGATCTGCTTGCCTATCTCAATTCGAGCAGCGGAGGCTTTAACCATTTTCAAAAAGTGTCTAAAAACTCATCCTTGCCTTCAACGCCTGCCCAATTAATACTAGCATCTGCCTAATGCG
This sequence comes from Carassius gibelio, assembly GCF_023724105.1. Lineage (NCBI taxonomy): Eukaryota > Metazoa > Chordata > Actinopteri > Cypriniformes > Cyprinidae > Carassius > Carassius gibelio. The sequence goes on from NC_068415.1 coordinate 478,743, forward strand.
TTGTTTTGTCAAAGTTAACGCCCTGCTGGCCCAACGTGGCAGAAGACTGAAGTCTCTGTCTGCAGCCAAAGGATAGGTCTGTCAGAAGTGGGATTCGAACCCACGCCTCCAGGGGAGACTGCGACCTGAACGCAGCGCCTTAGACCGCTCGGCCATCCTGACACCCTTGCCTGGCTAGAGATGCCCTGTTCGAGCCACACCTGAAACCAGGGACCTAGAAGCTACTTTATCTCTGTTCGGGCCCCCTCTAGCCCACGGGCCTCGTTGGCGCAGTTAGGCAGCGCGTCAGTCTCAAAATCCTTATGGTCGTGAGTTCGAGCCTCACACGGGGCAGGGTGGTGCTTTTTTTCTGATAACTGAGAGAGCTTAGACCAGGGGTATCAAACTAAATTCCTTTAGGGCCCGAGCCCTGTAGAGTGTTGTTCCAACCCTTCTCAAAAACACAAGGCGTGTAGTTTTCAAATGAGCCTGAAGGGCATGATTGGTTGGATCAGGTGTGTTCAATCAGGCTTGAATCTAAACTCTGCAGGTCTCCGGCCTTCCGGGGACTGAGTTTGACACCCGTGGCTCAGAAAGACAGAGTGAGGTTCTCTGTCCCCTTTCGTGTGGGTTTCCCTGTGTCTCCTGGGGGCAAAAGGCCACAGCTCCTCTTCAGGGCAGGTGAAATGATGCTTTGTGGAAAACTGTGAGGTTCCAGGTAAATTCCCTGAATCTCATCCAGCGACATTGCGTGTAGGCCCGTGCAATCCTTTTATTTACAATGAAGTCAAAATTCTGCATTCATGCTGGCTAATGCTACACGAAGGCAGTAATAGCATCCCTCTCATATTCATGTAACACGTGGCCACGTCCTCCTGAGGTTTTGTGAAGTTTCAAAGGCCATATTGCTGCACTGGCCCGGTCCTGAAGATTTGCCTTGTACAACGTTCGGAAGATTAGACCCTTCCGATCAGAGCAGGCCACACAACTCCTTGTCCAAGCTCTCTGTTTTCTCCAGACCGGACTACTGTTACGCTCCCTTGGCGGGTCTTCCGGCACGTACTATCAAGCCTCTGCAACTGATCCAGGATGCAGCAGCGAGAGTGGTCTTCAACGAGCCAAAGAAAGCCCACGTCACACCTCTCTTCATAATTTTGCACTGGCTACCAATAGCTGTTCGCATCAGATTCAAGGTACTGATGTTTGCCTACAAGATAACCACTGGCTCTGCAGCAACATACCTAAAGTCGCTGGTTCAGAACTATGCTTGCTTTCTGCAAGTGAACGATGCCTCGTGGTGCCATCCCAAAGAGGCACAAAATCACTCTCAAGGACCTTTTCCTGGACTGTTCCCAGCTGGTGGATCTGCTTGCCTATCTCAATTCGAGCAGCGGAGGCTTTAACCATTTTCAAAAAGTGTCTAAAAACTCATCCTTGCCTTCAACGCCTGCCCAATTAATACTAGCATCTGCCTAATGCGTTGTTTTGTCAAAGTTAACGCCCTGCTGGCCCAACGTGGCAGAAGACTGAAGTCTCTGTCTGCAGCCAAAGGATAGGTCTGTCAGAAGTGGGATTCGAACCCACGCCTCCAGGGGAGACTGCGACCTGAACGCAGCGCCTTAGACCGCTCGGCCATCCTGACACCCTTGCCTGGCTAGAGATGCCCTGTTCGAGCCACACCTGAAACCAGGGACCTAGAAGCTACTTTATCTCTGTTCGGGCCCCCTCTAGCCCACGGGCCTCGTTGGCGCAGTTAGGCAGCGCGTCAGTCTCATAATCTGAAGGTCGTGAGTTCGAGCCTCACACGGGGCAGGGTGGTGCTTTTTTTCTGATAACTGAGAGAGCTTAGACCAGGGGTATCAAACTAAATTCCTTTAGGGCCCGAGCCCTGTAGAGTGTTGTTCCAACCCTTCTCAAAAACACAAGGCGTGTAGTTTTCAAATGAGCCTGAAGGGCATGATTGGTTGGATCAGGTGTGTTCAATCAGGCTTGAATCTAAACTCTGCAGGTCTCCGGCCTTCCGGGGACTGAGTTTGACACCCGTGGCTCAGAAAGACAGAGTGAGGTTCTCTGTCCCCTTTCGTGTGGGTTTCCCTGTGTCTCCTGGGGGCAAAAGGCCACAGCTCCTCTTCAGGGCAGGTGAAATGATGCTTTGTGGAAAACTGTGAGGTTCCAGGTAAATTCCCTGAATCTCATCCAGCGACATTGCGTGTAGGCCCGTGCAATCCTTTTATTTACAATGAAGTCAAAATTCTGCATTCATGCTGGCTAATGCTACACGAAGGCAGTAATAGCATCCCTCTCATATTCATGTAACACGTGGCCACGTCCTCCTGAGGTTTTGTGAAGTTTCAAAGGCCATATTGCTGCACTGGCCCGGTCCTGAAGATTTGCCTTGTACAACGTTCGGAAGATTAGACCCTTCCGATCAGAGCAGGCCACACAACTCCTTGTCCAAGCTCTCTGTTTTCTCCAGACCGGACTACTGTTACGCTCCCTTGGCGGGTCTTCCGGCACGTACTATCAAGCCTCTGCAACTGATCCAGGATGCAGCAGCGAGAGTGGTCTTCAACGAGCCAAAGAAAGCCCACGTCACACCTCTCTTCATAATTTTGCACTGGCTACCAATAGCTTTTCGCATCAGATTCAAGGTACTGATGTTTGCCTACAAGATAACCACTGGCTCTGCAGCAACATACCTAAAGTCGCTGGTTCAGAACTATGCTTGCTTTCTGCAAGTGAACGATGCCTCGTGGTGCCATCCCAAAGAGGCACAAAATCACTCTCAAGGACCTTTTCCTGGACTGTTCCCAGCTGGTGGATCTGCTTGCCTATCTCAATTCGAGCAGCGGAGGCTTTAACCATTTTCAAAAAGTGTCTAAAAACTCATCCTTGCCTTCAACGCCTGCCCAATTAATACTAGCATCTGCCTAATGCGTTGTTTTGTCAAAGTTAACGCCCTGCTGGCCCAACGTGGCAGAAGACTGAAGTCTCTGTCTGCAGCCAAAGGATAGGTCTGTCAGAAGTGGGATTCGAACCCACGCCTCCAGGGGAGACTGCGACCTGAACGCAGCGCCTTAGACCGCTCGGCCATCCTGACACACCCTTATGGTCGTGAGTTCGAGCCTCACACGGGGCAGGGTGGTGCTTTTTTTCTGATAACTGAGAGAGCTTAGACCAGGGGTATCAAACTAAATTCCTTTAGGGCCCGAGCCCTGTAGAGTGTTGTTCCAACCCTTCTCAAAAACACAAGGCGTGTAGTTTTCAAATGAGCCTGAAGGGCATGATTGGTTGGATCAGGTGTGTTCAATCAGGCTTGAATCTAAACTCTGCAGGTCTCCGGCCTTCCGGGGACTGAGTTTGACACCCGTGGCTCAGAAAGACAGAGTGAGGTTCTCTGTCCCCTTTCGTGTGGGTTTCCCTGTGTCTCCTGGGGGCAAAAGGCCACAGCTCCTCTTCAGGGCAGGTGAAATGATGCTTTGTGGAAAACTGTGAGGTTCCAGGTAAATTCCCTGAATCTCATCCAGCGACATTGCGTGTAGGCCCGTGCAATCCTTTTATTTACAATGAAGTCAAAATTCTGCATTCATGCTGGCTAATGCTACACGAAGGCAGTAATAGCATCCCTCTCATATTCATGTAACACGTGGCCACGTCCTCCTGAGGTTTTGTGAAGTTTCAAAGGCCATATTGCTGCACTGGCCCGGTCCTGAAGATTTGCCTTGTACAACGTTCGGAAGATTAGACCCTTCCGATCAGAGCAGGCCACACAACTCCTTGTCCAAGCTCTCTGTTTTCTCCAGACCGGACTACTGTTACGCTCCCTTGGCGGGTCTTCCGGCACGTACTATCAAGCCTCTGCAACTGATCCAGGATGCAGCAGCGAGAGTGGTCTTCAACGAGCCAAAGAAAGCCCACGTCACACCTCTCTTCATAATTTTGCACTGGCTACCAATAGCTGTTCGCATCAGATTCAAGGTACTGATGTTTGCCTACAAGATAACCACTGGCTCTGCAGCAACATACCTAAAGTCGCTGGTTCAGAACTATGCTTGCTTTCTGCAAGTGAACGATGCCTCGTGGTGCCATCCCAAAGAGGCACAAAATCACTCTCAAGGACCTTTTCCTGGTTTGTTCCCAGCTGGTGGATCTGCTTGCCTATCTCAATTCGAGCAGCGGAGGCTTTAACCATTTTCAAAAAGTGTCTAAAAACTCATCCTTGCCTTCAACGCCTGCCCAATTAATACTAGCATCTGCCTAATGCGTTGTTTTGTCAAAGTTAACGCCCTGCTGGCCCAACGTGGCAGAAGACTGAAGTCTCTGTCTGCAGCCAAAGGATAGGTCTGTCAGAAGTGGGATTCGAACCCACGCCTCCAGGGGAGACTGCGACCTGAACGCAGCGCCTTAGACCGCTCGGCCATCCTGACACCCTTGCCTGGCTAGAGATGCCCTGTTCGAGCCACACCTGAAACCAGGGACCTAGAAGCTACTTTATCTCTGTTCGGGCCCCCTCTAGCCCACGGGCCTCGTTGGCGCAGTTAGGCAGCGCGTCAGTCTCAAAATCCTTATGGTCGTGAGTTCGAGCCTCACACGGGGCAGGGTGGTGCTTTTTTTCTGATAACTGAGAGAGCTTAGACCAGGGGTATCAAACTAAATTCCTTTAGGGCCCGAGCCCTGTAGAGTGTTGTTCCAACCCTTCTCAAAAACACAAGGCGTGTAGTTTTCAAATGAGCCTGAAGG
>NC_068415.1:483961-540804 GCF_023724105.1 Carassius gibelio
CCTTTCAGCTCAACTCTTCTGAAATATTTGCACAGCCGCTTCTCATATGTTGAAAGTCCCAGCTCCTCAAAAGCATACGACTCATCTCTTTGAAGGAAATTTTTTAGAGGCATCTTGGAGACCTCTCCAACACGTCTTATATTAAAAAGGATGATCCTGGTCATTGTTAGCTTCACAAGACGTGTAGTTGTGCTCCGATGTCTTTTGGCTAAGTTCCTGGAAGGCTGATTCTGCCCTTCTTTGAAGATAGCTGTTAAGCTTTTCAATGTCTTGAGTCAGTGGCAATTTGGTGGGCTTGTTGTATTTTGCGTCACTGATGGTGCATAATGCTGTGTGAGATATATATTCTGACCACTTTGTTTTATACAGTTTCTGGAATTATTTTGCATTGTGTGCCAACACTGCATTTTCTCCAATAAGAGCAAGACAGTGGAGAATTTCACAAACTTTTAAGAGGGAGTGGCCAATTTTTTTAAGCTAGGCTTGGAGATTGGTAAGAATGTGTGCTTTTGTGAAATCCTGCAGTTTCTTTAAACTGCTGGTAAGACACTTATAAAATTTGCTGGATTCATGGCATCTTCCAAAGTGGCAGATGGAAATAGTTTCCGCAATGTTATTAGGAATCTTCCCAGTTCGCGAACCTTTTGGCGTATATACTCGTGCTTTGTTTTTTGAAATCCATGCCATGTGACTCGATAATTTCATTAACCCTTCATCAATTTTTCCAGAGAATGCAGACTTTGCCACTCCTGCGATACCAAGAATCCTCTCTCTACCTCCAGTAGCCACATGTGTTTTTGCTGGTTTGCATTTGCATTGTCGCATGTGCCTCCACAGTTCCTGGCGCACTAACATTCCCTTACAGTAAAAACAATACCCATAATTGTTGTGTATTAAACCTGTGCGTTTAACTGCTCGTCGTTTTACTTTTAATGTACCTTCTCCTTTGTTAAGGACATTATTGTTGTGTTTGAAGTTGTCCCGGTTTCTCAGGTTTTCCAAAAGTCGTTTTCTTTTTTGGATCCAACTGGTAAGCTAAGTGCCTGAGCTACTTCCATGTTTTCTTGGGCATGTACTTTAAAATGTCGTCTAATTTTTGATTGTGCTTTTCCACAAATGAAGCAGAAGTTCTGGCCAGCTTTAGCGATACTGGATTTTGAACAACTGGCGATGTGCTGTGTTAGAGGTTGTATTGTCAATTTCTGTGCAGTCCATGGAAACAGACTGATCATATATGGTTGCATCCAGTGTCGTTTTGTCATATGCCGTTGATTCATCCAGTGGACTACTGACTGAGTATTCCTGTTCACTGTCCTGTAACAACAATGAGTTTTACAGAATAATTAACTCAAATTATATATAGGGAATTTGAATAATTAATCAGGAATATGATTAATTTAGATCTCAGATGACAGTTACATTAAATTTGATTGATTATGAAAAATAGCTCAATTGCCTATAACAATAAATAATCACAGGGCACTGTAACTTACTCATTAATATGTCAATATTACATTCTTCATATCAATTATTGTGATATCTCTTACTGTAAATTACTGCAAATCAAACCGTGGTATGTCCAGCAAACCACTGTAGACCTATCAATTTTCAATAAAGTTATCACGCCTTATAATTCAAGGAAAAGTATTCTCTGGCCATGAAAATATTATCCTATCCTTATGATAAATTTAGTTTCTAAATTTAGAGCTTGTAGCTATAGATCAGACATCTCAGTGACTCGTAATGTGAGTGGGGTGGAGTCCAAGCCAATCGTCAGTATATGGGTTTTTAATAATTAAACTAGTAATACATCAAACTACAAATCACACAGAGTAAATATGCGAACGACAGTACAAACAGTAAGCTTTATACAATACATAACGAATCCAAATAAAAGAGAGAGAGAGAGAGAGAGAGAGAGAGAGAGAGAGAGAAATAGAATGAGATCACATAAGGAGCTCAGGTATGAAAATCATAGTCAGTAACTTTTGGAAGCCAACAACAAATCAGATCATAACAACACTTTAAACCAGCATTTAAATCTCCATAGAAAAGTGATACTTGCATGGCCCAGCGCGTGAGCATGGTCTTTTTGTGAAGCTTTGTGCGCTTGTCCTTTTGAAAACAGCGTGCGTGTGCCGGAGGCCATGTGACGCGCGTGCACGCTTCGCTGGATCTTTGCGTGAGCGTGGAGCACGTGGTCCTTTGTTCTGTCCTCGCGCGGTATTTGAAAGGTTCAACAAACAATGTCCCATAATTCGTCTTCCTTGCGTGGAGAGGCGAATAGTTGAATAAACTTAGTAAAGAAAAGAAACGAACGAAACAAAAGCTTCTAAAGGAGCCATTAAAATGGCTTTTTCTCTCAGCCCCTGTGCTGAGGGGGGGGGCTTGCGCTATGAGCGCGGCACGAGGCCGCGCGGAGGGTCGCACAGGAGAGCAGCGTGTCCGAGAACCAAGAACGAGAAGTAGAGGAAGAAGAGAGCGTGGACCTTGTTTGGTCAATTCTTATAGCTTGAAATAGTTCACGGCCATTTTCGAGGGAGCATCCAATGAATGTCCGCGATCTGAAGCGGAGGGAAAAGTTCCTTTGTCTCTGTGGAGGCAACCCCCCGGTGATCTAGTGCTTGTCCGATTCCATCAGGGATATTTCTATCAGTTCGTACTTCAGATTACATACATTTTTCCATTACTTTGCTCTAGATAAATGGGTCTGTCAGAGCATGACGATTAGAACAAGAATAAACATAATATATATATGATCAAAACATGAAGTTACATTCCAAATGTAGAATTACACATTTAAAGATTTGTTTAACACATGATAACACTGCAGATGTTGGGAAACATCTAAATGTACCAAAAGGGAATACGTAATACATGTATAAAACATAAAAACAGAAAGTTAATGAAAACATTCCATAGAATGCATTGTTCAAAAGAAGCCAGTGATTTGGCTTCTCTTCTGTCCTGTGTGGTCGTAAACTTTTACGACCTGCAAAAGTGGGGGTTGCAGAAACATGGCTCTCTTTGAGAAGGTTAAAGTGAGGAGAGACATTTCCTAAAGTATAAGCTTAGCACTTATACTCTTCACATAACAAGGATTAACCATTTTATGCAATCCATAAACATATTTAAAATACATATTAATAATAAAATGAAAGTAAGGAACTTATACGAAAGGTTTCCTTTGTCTTCAGTGTTGGAATGTAGTTGGGGATTTTCATTTCTTCTTTGAAGCTTGCATGGGCATCGTAAATAATTTAAGTCCAGCCAGGCTGGCGCCAGGCCAGACACTTGGTGCAAAAAGAGTTTCATTTGGAAAATCTGAATTAAACACATGAATCGATGATCTGCATATCCGTTACAGTCCGTTTCAGTATCAGATTCAGAACGGGGAACATATTCCTCTCCAGGTGACATTTCATCTACTTCAATTTCATCAGCTGATGCAGATGCACTCTGAAGAAACATTGAGAAGTAGTGTTATAAAATAACATTTAATATGCATAGAAATGTGTTTAATATATTTGGAGGCAAAAATGCTTATGGAATTTTGTAGTCTTTCAAAACATTGTGGGTGCCATACAGTGAAGCAAGCTGGTAAAGTATAAATGGTATTTTAATCAGTTCAAGTGGAAATGGTTGAACGTAAAGAAGGTAGCCACAAATGCAGACTGATATTTAAAAAAAGCTACCTCATGAGATTATCAAATACTAATCATTTTAAAAATCAGTGCTTCCCACACACAGACTTTACATGGGCGTGCCGCCCAAATATATTAACGGCCGTCCAAGTATATATGGAGAAATATTTTGCTTTTATTATTTTTTTCACGCCCAAAATAATAAAACCATCTGCAATCGACTAACTAGTGTAAAATCTCCCCTCTTCATCTTCAACCATTTTTGTGCCAACGCAAGTATACACTGTAAAATTTTACAGAATTTTACTGTATAAACATTTTACAAGATGCAGCTGTAATTCGCAATCCATTATGGGTTAAATAAGGTTTTACAGTTGTTAACAGTATATTTCCCTGTCAATTGTAAATTGATTTACAGGTAAGAGGTGTTTTCACTGTAGTTCATACGGTTTCACAACAATTTACTGTGATATGGCATTATGGGATTGCACGGGCTGAAAACAGGTTTGAAAACTGGTGGACTGAGCAGTGCAAGAAGGGTTGAAGATAAAAGGCACTATTTACAAAATTTTTGGTAAGTTAACTTAAATTTACGTCCATAAATATTACAATCTAATGTATTACTTATTGCTGTTTAAGCGATTCATATTTTGAACAGAATTCATAACATAGGCATGTCAGATACAATTAATTTTATCGACTTGTTAACAACTGCGTGTTATCAGGACATTTAGTAGGATGTAAAAGTGTTTGCTTCCAATATTTTTTTACCCGAAACGTCACGTTTATTTAATAAAGGAATGTGTCTTTAATTTTAAATTTCTTGTTTCAGGCGAGGCATAGAATCGCGACGGGGCGCGCCATAACAGTGGTGAGAAGAAGCTGAATTTACATGGTAAAACCATCGTAAATGTTATGGACGAATGCTGCATTTTGTTACACTTTTATTCGCATTTGCTCTCAAGAGAGTATTTATTAGAGCATTTGCAGTTTGGCAGAAAAGACAAATCCACTGAAGTGTTGGTGAGACAAAACGCACATGCAGTTAGCTTTCTTTACGAGAAACATTAGAATAGGCTAGCCTATAAATGAAATTAACATAGTTGGATGCTGCTATTTTCTCATTTATTTCACCAGTTTTGATTTTTTATTGAGAGCATGTAAAACCAGTGTTTAACAAAGGCCTGCGTCATAAATAAATTTAATGCAAAGTTAACTTAAAGGGGGGGGTGAAATGCTCGTTTTCACTCAATATCCTGTTAATCTTGAGTACCTATAGAGTAGTACTGCATCCTTCATAACTCCAAAAAGTCTTCAGTTTTATTATATTCATAAGAGAAAGATATTCTGTACCGATTTTTACCGGAAAAATATGACCGGCTGGAGGCGTGACATGTGGGCGGAGCTAAAGAATCATGAGCGCCAGTAAAAAAAGTGAAAGTGAAGTGACATTCAGCCAAGTATGGTGACCCATACTCAGAATTTGTGCTCTGCATTTAACCCATCCAAAATGCACACACACAGAGCAGTGAACACACACACACACTGTGAGCACACACCCGGAGGAGTGGGCAGCCATTTATGCTGCGGCGCCCGGGGAGCAGTTGGGGCTTCGATGCCTTGCTCAAGGGCGCACCTAAGTTGTGGTATTGAAGGTGGAGAGAGAACTGTACATGCACTCCCCCCACCCACAATTCCGTCCGGCCCGAGACTAGAACTCACAACCCTTCGATTGGGAGTCCAACCCTCTAACCATTAGGCCACGACTTCCCCAAAGTAGGCTTTTGCATTGAGAGCATTGAGAGTATGGCTAACAGTCCGATTCAGCGTATATTTATGATCCAGAATCAGATCCTGAGGCTGAAATTTAACAAGAGCAGCATCAGCAACGACGTCTCCAGGGCCGTGCACAGACCTTTTCAGGGGCATGTGCTGAAAATGAAAAAGGGCACCCCCCACCTTTTTTTTAATATCAAGATTATTTAGTAAGCCTGCATAAAAGGAAGAAATGGTCACATCTTCATAACAAATTCAATAACACAAAATAATAGTCGCAAAAACTTTAGATTTATTCACGATTAATAACAACCATAATAATATATTAGATAATTAGATAATATAGATAAACAGGGTTTTAAGGGCTTCTTTAAACCTAATTACAACAGCAACCTTCTGTGAGCCATGTGCATTAAAAAAAAAATTTTAGCCATTCTGTTTGGTTTTATAAGCTAATTTGTATTATTTGGTTAACATGATTATGAATGACATTGAGTAGAGGGGAAGGTGAGTAATGAGTCAAGTATTTTTGACAAACCTAAAATAAGCCAGCAATGAAAACTTACTTATCAATATATAGTTTTTGACCAGCGAATGTGTGCAAATGTGATTTTTTATTTTTTTTGTCCGTCATTAAAAACGGCATCACATTATATTTTCATCTACAGGTTACAAACTAGTTTTTGTTGCTATATAGACGGAGCGCTCAGTTTTTCCTGTGGTAAAATGCATTTGGCCAAAATCGCATTTTATAAAAAGATGAAATGCTACTGTATGCACAGGCTATTTAAGTGTTGGCTATGTATTGGCTATGACTAGATGGCAAATGCTAGCCCTCTCTCTCAGGCGACGTCCCACATGTCTGAGTCAGTGAGTCAGTCAGACATCAAATAAATAAAATATGAGCCTTTATAGACATAGTGTTTAGTAGTACTTATTCAAACAACAAGATATTAATTTCCCCTTCCCAAAACTTTGTTCAGCTCAGCTGTTGTCTACTGTGCAGCTGCTGTGGAACTTCATTTGGTTCAGTGAATATAGAGGGGGCGGAGTCAGGCGGCAAGGAACTCGACCGGAAGTTGAAGTTGGGTGGGGGCTGCCATCTTTTAGCAGAACTTCACTTGCGTTAGCATTCCCATTGACTCCCATTCATTTTGGCATCACTTTGACAGCGAATAACTTTACATCTGAGGCATTTAAAGACTCCGTTTGTCCATGATTTATTTCTAAAGATACACGACAATGTATAAAGGGCTCCATTACCTTCTATGTTACATTATGGCCCCGTATAAACAGTTTTTGTAAAAAATAGGCTAACGATTGCGTCATAACCACTTGACTCTCTGTCGCATTAACATACAGACAGGAGGAGAAGCTTGCAGGCAATTAACTTAATATGGCGTACTGGCGTCACATTTTAAAATACTATACAAAATAATTAATCAGAATACTTACTCCTGCTCACTCATGCCAAAGAACTCCTCGCTCAAGCTCGCCGTCTCTGCAAGATTAGCGATGGCAGTTTGCACGCACAGCTACTAGAAGATTTACATCTGGCAGACAGGTTGCTGACGTCGTCAAGCTTCGTTTGAGTCTGCGCGTCAGAAACGGAAGTGCTAAAAAACGCAAAAAATGGGCTTCACTTGTCTCAATTGAATTCCAATGGGGTCGCTGTGTCCATTTCTTTTACTGTCTATGGGCGGAGTTCAGCTTGGTGACAGCTTGAGGATCGAATAAGATTTACACAAGCTCGTTTTAAGAACTTTCTTTTACTAAATATTTGTAAAACAGACAGACAGATGTAAAGGGTGTCCAATAGCATTGATAAAAAAAAAAAAACACCAATAAAAGGGCACTTCGGAGTGTAAGGGCAAAAAGAGCATGTGCTCTGCACAGGTTGAGCCCTACCTGTGCACCTGCCTGGACGTCTCTATGTGGTATGTAACGTTACTGAAACTGTATATATTTGCTTAGCGGTTTTGGAAAATGACTAAGTTCCACTTTATGTCGTCTTTTGTTTTTTGTTTTTTTTACCTGTACATGTGGAAAGTGCAGTTTGATGACAACATCGCATGTTGTTTACTTGATGTGCTTACGCGTCGATAGCTTAGTTAACAACACAAGAGATATTTGAAGCAGTTTTACTCACCGCCTGCGGTTCCAACACATGATCGTGACCCTTTTTCGTTTGGACTGCATTATCCTTAAGAAATAAACCATGTGCATATCCGGCGTCAAACTGGGCCTTGTTTGTAAAACAAGCATCTTCGAAAAGCAGGGAACAAACAAAAACACTTGCACAGCTCCGTTGATGCTCTGTAAAAATAATCTCCATCCACTGGTCCCTTAATGCTGTTTTTTTTTGGTAATCTGTGCAGGGTTGTCTTGCCCTGGCAACCAAAAACACACTTCTTTTGTGACTTTTCGCGACACTCTCGCTCTGATCAGTGAATGTCTGTGCTCAGCCTCTCAGTGCTCTGCTATACGGGAGCGTGCGCTCTTCCGGCAGAAGTGCCCTTAGGAGCCATATAAGGAAATTCCGCTCCATCTAACGTCACACAGAGCCATACTCGGAAAAAACTTTCCGAAACTTGTCACAAACCGGAAACGTAACAAGCGTAACCGGAAACGTACAACTTAATTTTTGAAACTTTGTCCATGTTTAGCATGGGAATCCAACTCTTTAACAGTGTAAAAAACTCAGTAGGCATGAAACAGCATTTCACCCCCCCTTTAAATTTACGTCCATAAATACTACAATCTAATGTATTACTTAATGCGGTTTAAGTGATTCATATTTGTCACGGTTCATGAATTCACTCTCTCTCTCGTCTAGCGTGCTGTTGTGTGTGTGTCTGTGGGCGTGGTCACTGATCAGCGATGTTCAGCAGCACCAGCTGGTTTCAATTGTCACCTATATAAGTTCAGTAACTTGTGTTTCATGTTGTCAGATTGTTGTTTCTCCCCGGTGTTCTCCCGTACCTGTTCCTGTGTCCCTAATTCCTGCCTGAGTCTTCCTGTTCGTCGTTGTTCCTGGATCTTCACTCTGCACTGGATCACAGAGCGCCGTCATGAGGATTACACACACCGGGATTCAAGGGATCATCACGGGACCGAGCACCACCATCTGTTGTTCACCGAAGTCCCTGTGTCACCATTCCATCAGCCTTGTGTCCGCCCACCTGTGTTTCCTGTGATTTGTCTAGTATATCTGACTCTTGTGCTGTTTGTCAATAAACACGCCTTATGATTACATCCTGTCTCTGTGTTACGTAACATAATGATCTGACCACTATGGATGTAGCAGGCGCTTCCACGTGGGATGAGTTTGCGGCTCGAAGCATCGCTAGAATGGATACCCAGGAGGAGAACATCTTACTCACAGGGAGGGCGGTCCAAGTGCTTGTGACGCAGGTGTCCGAGCTCACCCAGCAGATACAACAGCTACGAGTCTCCACTGCGCCACCCATACCGCCGACTCCACCCCCCCTTCCAGAGCCGCAGTCGCGGCGAGAACCAAGACTGCAGACACCAGAAGGTTATTCAGGTGAATCAGAGTTTTGCAGAGCTTTTCTGACCCGATGTTCTATGCACTTTGCATTACAGCCTCAGACGTTCAACCAAGAGCCATCCAAGGTGGCGTTTGTGCTGATGCTACTTTCCGGCAGGGCGGCTCTCTGGGGAACGGCAGTGTGGGAGAATCAAGACCCATGCTGCGCCTCGTTCCAGGCACTCTCCGAAGAGATGAGGAGGGTTTTCGATCGGGCGGCGGTGGGTAGGGAGGCGGCCAGACTACTCGCCCATCTCCACCAAGGTCACGGTTCAGTGTCGGAGTATTCCATCCAGTTCCGCACCCTGGCTGCAGAGTGCTGATGGAACGAGGAGGCGCAGTGGGACAGATTCCTGCATGGGTTGGCTGACCGTATTCAGAGGGAGATTTATATGCTGGACCTTCCCACTAGTCTCAATGGACTTATAGAATTAGCACTTCGAGTGGATGCTCGCCTGAGCAGAATGGGCCGTTTCCAACAAAACCATCCAGTTCGTGGCATGGAGACCAGACGTCCGGAATTCCTGGATGCAGTCAGTCCCTCTTACGATCCGGAGCCCATGCAGGTGGGTAGAGCTCGGCTTTCCCGGAAGGAGAGAGAACGGCGGAGATCCCAAGGCCAACATTACTCATGCTACTGATCCCATCACTCTCATCACGTCTGGCAACCACAATGAGACAATAACATTCCTCCTCATGAACTCACCTCTGGCACCCATTGTACTTGGTCATCCTTGGTTCACACAACACAATACCAGAGTCGATTGGGGGCACATTTCAATATCTATGTGGAGTAATATGTGTCATGAGTCATGTCTAGTATCTGCGTGTTCGTCTGTACCTGTGTCTGTTTTCCAGGAGGCGGCAGTGAATTTATCTAACGTGCCCGAAGAGTACCAGGGCCTGAGAGAAGTGTTCAGTAAGTCTCGTGCTGCTTCTCTTCCTCCACATCATCCCTATGACTGTGCCATAGACTTAGTACCAGGTGAGTCTCCGCCTAAGGGCAAGTTATATTCACTTTCTGTTCCGGAGAGGAAGGCTATGGAGAAATATATTTCTGATTCTCTAGCATCCAAATTCATTAGACCTTCTTCATCTCCAGTGGGGGCGGAGTTCTTTTTTGTGGGGAAGAAGGATGGGTCTCTGCGACCGTGCATTGATTATCGAGGGTTGAACAACATCACGGTAAAGAATACTTATCCTTTGCCGTTGATGTCTTCAGCTTTCGAATGGTTGCAGGGAGCATCCATCTTCACAAAATTGGATTTACGTAACGCTTATGATTTGGTTGGCATAAGGAAGGGAGATGAATGGAAGACTGCATTTAATACCCCAAGAGGGCACTTTGAATACTTGGTTATGCCCTTCGGGCTATCCAACTCGCCCGCGGTCTTCCAAGCACTCGTCAATGACGTGCTGAGAGATATGGTTTATCAATTCATATATGTTTACCTGGATGACATATTGATATTTTTCTCTTCTCTCCAGGAACACGTTCAGCACGTCAGACGAGTGCTTCAGAGGTTGCTAGAGAATGGGTTTTTTGTCAAGGCGGAGAAATGTGTTTTTCATGCACAGTCCGTCCCCTTTTTAAGGTACATCGTCGCGTCTGAGGGAGTGCGTATGGATCCTGACAAGGTTAAGGCTGTGATAGATTGGCCAAGTCCAGATTCCCGTAAGGCCCTACAGAGGTTTCTGGGATTCGCCAATTTTTATTGACGTTTTATTTGTAACTTCAGCCAACTAGTCGCTCCTCTGACCGCCTTGACCTCCCCAAGAACGACGTTCAGGTGGTCGGATACAGCGGAGGCTGTATTTGCCAAACTTAAGAGCCGCTTCATTTCGGCTCCCATCCTCGTTGCCCCTGATCCATCACGTCAGTTCGTGGTGGAGGTCGACGCGTCAGAGGTGGGGGTAGGAGCAGTTCTTTCCCAACGTTCTGCCACAGACGATAAGATTCACCCTTGCGTGTTCTTTTTTTCATCGTTTATCACCTGCCGAACGTAATTATTACATTGGTAACAGAGAGTTGTTGGCAGTCAAGTTAGCACTGGAGGAATGGCGGCACTGGTTAGAAGGGTCAGGGGTACCTTTTATCGTTTGGACCGATCACAAGAACCTAGAATACATACGTCTTTTTAACTGCTAAAAGACTCAACTCTATGCAGGCTCGGTGGGCACTTTTTTCGGTCGTTTTGACTTTTCTCTGTCGTACCGCCCGGGTTCCAAAAACATGAAACCCGATTCTTTATCTCGTGTTTTTGACACGTCCCGTCCACTCCCAAGTGTATTTTACCTCAGATGGGAGGTTGAATCGAAGGTCATGAAGGCCTTAGAAAGGGTAATGCCTTTGCCCGATTGCCCACCGAACGGGTTATTTGTGCCTGAGGAGTATCGGTCTGAAGTCATTCAGTGGGGTCATTGCTCCAGTATAGCTTGTCATCCAGGAGTTAATCATATCAGCTTTTTGGTTAAGCAACGATTCTAGTGGCCGTTAATGGCTTGTGATATCCGTAGTTTTGTTTTGGCTTGCTCTGTTTGTGTTTCATCCCCAAAGCAATGGTCAATCAGAGAGGGCCAACCAAGATCTGGAGAGAGTATTGCGATGTTTGGTTTCCAAGAATCCTTCCTCTTGGAGCCAACAACTTTCTATGATGGAGTACGAACACAACTCGTTACCAGTGTCAGCTACGGGCCTTACTCCGTTTGAGTGTAGTTTAGGTTACCAGCCACCAGTTTTTGCCAGTACGGAATCCGAAGTCGCGGTCCCCACCAGTCACGCCTTCGTCCAGAGGTGTCACCACAGTTGGACTAGAGCCCGTGAGACTCTTCTCCAAGTGGGGGCGCGCACCAAGGCCAAGGCTGATCGCCACCAGTCAAAGCCTCCCGTATACGTCGTTGGTCAAAAAGTGTGGCTTTCTACTAAGAACATTCCTCTCCGCTCCGTCTCTATTAAGCTTGCTCCCAAATTTATTGGCCCGTTTCCTGTCACCAAAATCAGTGGTCCGGTGGCAGTCCGCCTCAAACTTCCTCCTACGTACGGGAGAATTCAACCCGCCTTCCATGTATCAAAGATCAAACCCGTGTTTTGGGCACCTATTAATCCGCCTGTCCCGGTTCCTCCCCCGCCGCGTCTCTTAGATGGGGAACCTACTTATTTGGTTAGTCGTATTCTGGACTCGAGAAGGAGGGGACGCGGATTTCAGTACCTGGTGGACTGGGAGGGTTACGGTCCGGAGTAGAGAAGTTGGATTCCTGCTAGAGACATTCTGGATCACTCTCTGATAGATGATTACAATCGTCAGGTAAGTCCGCCAGGGAACGCCAGGAGGCGTTCTTAGGGGAGGGGGTACTGTCACGGTTAATGAATTCACTCTCTCTCTCTCGTCTAGCGTGCTGTTGTGTGTGTGTCTGTGGGCGTGGTCACTGATCAGCGATGATCAGCAGCGACAGCTGGTTTCAATTGTTTGTCACCTATATGAGTTCAGTAACCTGTGTTTCATGTTGTCAGATCGTTGTTTCTCCCCGGTGTTCTCCCGTACTTGTTCCTGTGTCCCTAGTTCCTGCCTGAGTCTTCCTGTTCGTCGTTGTTCCTGGATCTTCACTCTGCACTGGACACCGAGCACCGTCACGAGGATTACACACACCGGGATTCAAGGGATCATCACAGGACCGAGCACCACCATCTGTTGTTCACCGAAGTCCCTGTGTCACCATTCCATCAGCCTTGTGTCCGCCCACCTGTGTTTCCTGTGATTCATCTAGTATATCTGACTCTTGTGCTGTTTGTCAATAAACACGCCTTGCGATTACATCCGGTCTCTGTGTTACGTAACAATATTAATCAATTTGCTGCGAACAATGATGAATATGAATATTTGCCTTTGCTCTCAAGAGTTTTTTTTTTTTTGAGCATTTGCAGTTTGGCAGACAAGACATAATGAAGTGCTGTTGAGATAGAGTACGTACGCACGGCAAGTTAGCTTTGCTGATGAAAAAACATTAGAATATATGATTTTAACTTCGGTGGATGCTGCTATTTTCTCATTTATTTCACTAGTTTGGATTTTTTATTGAGAGCATGTAAAACCAGTGTTTAACAAAGGCCTGCATCATAAATACATTTAATGCAAAGTTAACTTAGATTTACGTCCATAAATACTACAATCTAATGTATTACTTAATGCTGTTTAAGTGATTCATATTAATCAATTTGCTGCAAACAATGATGAATATGAATATTCGCCTTTGCTCTCGAGAGAGTTTTTTTTTTTTTTGAGCATTTGCAGTTTGGCAGACAAGACATAATGAAGTGCTGTTGAGAAAAAAGTACGTACGCACGGCAAGTTAGCTTTGCTGATGAAAAAAACATTAGAATATATGATTTTAACTATTTTCTCATTTATTTCACTAGTTTGGATTTTTTATTGAGAGCATGTAAAACCAGTGTTTAACAAAGGCCTGCGTCATAGCTAAATTCAAAATAACTGACAAAAGATCATTTTTTTTTCTGTTCAAAGTTCCCATAGTTATCGTTTTCTTAATATAACTTGAACCTAAATCTAAATGAGAAATGTTTCACTGTAAATTGTGTCAACATGAGAGCAATAACATTGTAGGTTTTACTAAGCATATGAAAGGTCACAGTAATGTTCCAAACTGCTGTTTTACCTGTGGTGTACCTGACTGTTCCCGGGCATTTACGAAATTTGCAGCTTTTAAGTCTCATCTATATAGAGACCATAAAGGTTATCAGAAGTCTAGTAAAGGTGCCAGATTTGAACAAATAGAAACAACACTGATTTGCCAGATTGGATATTGTCATTTCACATGTACAACTCTGAATGACTTATTTAGACATTTACAAGACCATATTAAAAAGGGCAGGGAAATAAAATGTCCCTTTAAGAGTTGTGAGAGGACATTAAGTGTAAAATCCACATTTGCATCTCATATCTCAAGAACACACAAAAACAGTCCACCTGAGCTTCTAAATGAAGCAGTTTTTGCAAACCCGCAACAACATGAGTGTCAGCCCTGTACATCTCAAGATGAGAGTGAGGGGCCTCAGCCATGTGAGGTCTTTGAAAGTGTAGATGAAGATTTTTTCTTGAAACTGCAAGCAAAGCTTCTTTTACCTTCATCTGTAATTCAGACCATCATTGAGGAAGTCCAAGGAATTCATGATCTGGCCCAGGCAAGTGTCTACTCAAATCTTAAGGACAAATTGTCAGAATTTGGGGTGTCTAGTGACACAATAATTAATGTTATTGAAGACCTTAAGAATGACTTACTTAAGGCAGGCAATTATATGTTGGGTACAGATCAATTACCTTTAATTACGTGGAGCCAATGCCTTTGTATTTAGGTACCAATGACTCTGGGAAAGAATGCTTTGCCCAGTACGTACCTATAAAGGAAACTCTTAATGCCCTTTTTGAATCAAAGGATTTCAAAAAGCAATACGAACTATCTCATTCTCGACTACCGAACAAAGATGTCTTTGAGGACATTTGGGATGGACATAATATTGCCAATAATGCCTCATTTAAAACAGACAAATCATCTATGGCCTTTATTCTCTATCAAGATGCTTTCGAGGTTGTAAATCCTTTAGGATCAGGTCGGAAAAAACACAAGATTTTGGCAGTATATTTGACACTTGGTGACATTTTACCATACAACAGGTCCAATGTTGATCAGATGCAGCTTGTTCTTCTCTGCAGGGAACAAGATTTCAAGAATTTTGGACAGGATGTTGTTTTTAATCAATTGATTAAAGACCTAAAAGACCTAGAGAAGTGTGGCATTGCACTGAAGGATGGTAAAGTTATTAAAGGGACTCTGTGTGCAATAGCAGGAGACAACCTGGGGTCACATAGTATTGGTGGCTTCCAGGAGAACTTTAGCAAGAGTACTTTTTTTTTGTAGATTTTGTGACATAGACAGACAAACATTTGAGGGTAGTCCATGGTCAGCTGGTTCAAAAAGAACAAAGCTGTCATCTGCTTTACTTTCATATCTGCCAACCTGGTCTCCCACCATGTCTAGGTCATGACCTTTTTGAGGGTGTTGTTTCCTGTGACTTGGCATTGTGCATCAACTACCTGGTAAACAAAGAGAAGCATTTCACATATGAAGAACTGAATAGAAGGATAAGTCAGTTTACTTACCTTGGGAATGAAGCAGATGACAAACCTCCAGAGTTTTGTCCAGATAGTGAGAAGTTAAATGGACATGCAGTCCAAAATTGGTGTCTGTTGAGAGTTCTCCCTTTGTTGATTGGAGACAGGATAAAACAACCAACCGAAAATAGTGTGTGGAAGCTGATTTTGCTCCTAAGAGAAATAGTTGTGCATGTGTGTTCACCAGCTATTACCTCTGACCAGGTTGCTTATTTGGGTGTCCTCATCGAAGAATACATCCAGTCTAGAGTGGAGTTATTTCCAGAGTTTAACCTTAAACCAAAACACCACTATCTTTGTCACTATCCAGAGCTTATAATCCAATTTGGGCCTCTGATCTGTCTTTGGACTCTGAGATTTGAAAATAAGCACACTTACTTCAAACAGTGTGCAAGAAAATTGCACAACTTTAAAAACCTGTGTGCTACTTTAGCAGAGAGACATCAGCTCTTACAAGCATACTTAAGTGCTGGGACTCTATTTCCACCTGTAGTTCAGGTGGGAAGAGGATATGAATTTTATGCTGGTGACTACAATGAAAGCATTAAGGCAGCAACTTTAGCATTTAATTTCACTCATGACTCCACTGTAGCTGCAAATGAAGTCATCTACAAAGGCACCAAGTACAAGAAAAACATGTATTTTGCACTAAAACAAGACGAAGAAGGTCTACACATGGGTGAGATTAAGCTGATTTTAATTCATTGTAGTGATTCTGTCTACTTTGTTGTGAAGAGGCAGCAGGCTGTGGAGCTTGTTGATATGGGTATCCATTTTCTAACAGAGACAGTTCAAGATTCAAACTACATGTGTGTAAAGCAAGAGAATCTCCTTGATTATTATCCATTAGCGGTGTACAAGATGAATGACAAACCAGTGATTATTTTTCATCACTCTCTCCCAGATTTTTAGAAATATGTCCGGATTAGGGGAGGATGTACGAGATGCTGTGTTGGCAGTCCTACCTGGGCTGCAAGAGAAGAAACTACTGTCTCTCCTGAACAAGTTGGCATGCATAGGAGTTGAGTCCAAATCTGACCTGCAGTTAGTTAAAGAGGAGGATCTGCCTGATCACATCACGCCAATACAGTGTCGCCGCCTCCTCAATGCTTGGAATGTAGAAGGTATGTCATGGTCATCTTCCTCATTACTGCAAAAGTACTTGACATGAAAGATTAATAAGAAGACTTCACTGATAATGTATAATTTTCTTTTTTTGTGAAGCATAAACAAATAAATTGGTGGAGATGTGTGATTTTGTTCATACAATGTATGTCAATGTCGTCCAACACTTCCAAGTTCCATAAAGGAGTTAAAGGCATCATAAAGATATGAAGGAGTATATCTTTATATTTTGTTCTCATATACTGCATTTAATTACATTTACAATTTTTTCCTTTTATATTTTTTTCTTGTAGATGTCAGCAACAGCTGCTGATGTGGAAAAAAGTTCTACACTTCCAGACTCTCCGAGACTGATTGTCTTAGGTACGTTCCAAAATCTTTAAATTACTTAATACATTTTTCCTATTGTATTTTAGCATACCTTTTTAGGTAACACTTTAGAATAAGGTTCCATTAGTTAATGTTAGGTAATGTATTAATTAACATGAACAAACAATGAATAATACATTTTTTACTGTATTTATACATCTTCGTTAATGTTAGTTAATGAAAATACAGTTATTCATTGTTAGTTCATGGTAATTCACAGTACATTAACTAATGTTAACAAGCACAACTTTTGATTTAAATAATGCATTAGTAAATGTTGAAATTAACATGAACTAAGACTTATAAATGCTGTAGAAGGATTGTTCTTGCTTAGTTCATGTTAACGAAAGTAGTTAACTAACATTAATTAATGGAACCATTATTCTAAAGTGTTACCCATTTTTATAAAGTGTTTCTTACATTTATTATTTTTAGGTGAAATTCTCACTGCAACCCAGTGGATGCTGAGTATTGAGGGCCAAGTGGTTATGAATCAACACCCCAATTTTATGGCTGGATTTGCTGCTTTGTTTGCAGTTTACTACAACTTTAATCTGGTGTACCTGCACGAGGCATCCTGCACACTTGAATTTGTTCAGAGGTAACAGTTTACTTAATATAAATGTATGTTTGTTAAAGGATTTGTTCACCCCAAAAATGTATTTCTGTCATTAGTTACAACTTTCAAGGTCCAGAAAGGCAGTTAAGACATTGTTAAAATAGACCATGTGATTACAGTGGATCAACCTTAATGTTATGAAGCCACGATAATACTTTTTGTGTGCAACAAAACCCCAAAATAATGACTTTATACAACAATCTCTTCTCTTCCGTGTCAGTCTCTGATGCTGTTAATGTAGTAAACACAGTGCAGCGCTTCCAGGTTTTACGTTAGAACAAAAAGTATTCTCATGACTTCATAACATTAAGGTTGATCCACTGGAGTTACATGGACTATTTTAATGATGTTTTTACTTCCTTTCTGGGCCTTGAAATTTGTAATGACGTTGTGGTCTATGTATGGTTCAGAAACCTCTTTGATTTCATCAAAAACATCTTAATGTGTGTTCCTGGAAATGAATGATGGTTAGTGGTTAATTAATGACAGATTAATGAGTAATTAATTACAGAAATGTCATTTTGGGGTGAACTAACCCTTTATAATACATTAGTAGTGCAGTGAATGCTTATTGTAAAGTGGTATATTTTCATTAGACTGCACATGATCCTAAAGCTTTTGCTTGTGTTTTTCTGACTGATTTTTGTGCAGATGTTTTGTTGGAATCAACCCATCCACTGGTACCAAGACAGTCAAAAAAAGTGGAAAGGCCTCAGAGAAGAGGAACAACACAGTCAATCCTCATGTGTCTACTCTTCTCAGAATGCTAATGGACTTTGAGTGGTTAAGCATGTAAGTTGTCAAAAAAAAAAGTTGTCTTTAAAATGACACTTAATTCTATGTATAATCTCGTTCAGTAAGTTTTCCTGCCAAAAAGTGTTCAAGCTACACAAAATGTAAAAAAAGTACTTTACATTAAAACAGTTTACATGTTTTTTGAGGGAATGTTGTCAATCACCAGCATTTGTGTTGTTTATTACAAACATTTACAGAAAAAATAATTGAAAAAAATGTGAGTTTTAACAGGAGGTGTGAGTTAACCATAATGCCATTCTTTTGGTTGAGCTTAAAAGGGATAGTTCACCCAAAAATGAAAATTCCGTCATCATTTACTGACCCCCATGTTGTTCCAAACCTGTATGAGTTTTTTTCTTCTGCCTAACACAAAATAATTCTTTAAAATAATTCAAAGTTTTTGAAGAATGTTGGTAATCAAACAGTTGATGGTAGCCATTTACTTTCAATTGTCTGGTTACAAAAAAATTATTTAAACTATCATCTTTTGTGTTTAAAAGAAGAAAGAAACTCATACAGGTTCAGAACAAATTGAGGGAGAGTAAACAGAATGGTGACAGAATTTTCATTTTTGGATGAACTGTCCCTTTAACTTTTATTGAATGCAGAATCTTGCTTCTAGTTATTAAGTTACTAAGTTATTTTTGTTATTTTGTGACTGATTTTGAAAAGATTTTCTGTACTTGGAAAAAGTTAAATTGTTGTTACCATTACCATCAGTAATTTGCTTATTTTAATAAATATTTTTCTACACCAGCTTTGACTTTGTGCTTGTTTTTTAAATGTTTATTTTAGTGCATTTACATCAATATAATGGTAAATAATATAGTACAGTTTAAAGGGACACTAAGTAGGAATTACTCCCATCTTGTCACGGAGACGAACCCCGTGATTCCCTCTACTGGCCAGCAGAGGGCTCCATCTCCGGAATATTGACTCTTATGCACTCTCTCTCAACTACACTTCCCATCTACCCCGTGCATTGGACTCTGATCACCACACAGGTGCAGCTCATTAGTACGGCTATATAAGCTGCACAATCACATCAGTCAAACGCGAAGTCTTGTTTTGCTCCGGCTGACATTTCCAAGCGTTATTTCCTGTATTTGATTTCCTGTTACCAGTTCTGTTTGTTTATCGTCTCTTGAACCTTTGCTGCCTGCCACTTGACCTTGGATTGTTTATTGGACTCTGAATCTTGCCTGTTACCTCTGAACTTCTGCCTGTGTTTGACGACGATTCTGGTTATCTCTACTGTTGTGTTTGCTGGTCCTGATCCCTGCCTGTACGACCTCGAGTCTTTCAATAAAGCCTGCAAAATGGATTCCCTGTCTGATGATGTGTTACAGAAGACTTCGCCCAAACCGAATCCAGCGGCTTACGATCATCTGTGTGCTACTATGGTAGCCCAGGCAAGTCAAATCGCTGCTAACCAGCATCAATTGAATCGTCTCACTTCAACCGCGGAAGAACTGGTAAAGGCTGTTCAAAACCTCCACAGCACTGCCGTGACGTCACCCCCACCTGCAGCGGTCACCGCTTCCCACACGGCAGAAACGCCAACTCACGTTAATCCACGACTGGCTTACCCGGAGAAATTTGACGGGGACTCTACCAAGTGTAAGGGCTTCCTACTACAGTGCTCGCTGTTCGTTGAACAACAACCCACCCTTTACACCACTGATGCTGGTAGGATCGCCTTCGTGTGTTCATTATTAACGGGAAGAGCTTTGGAATGGATAACGGCTGTATGGCACGAGGATGGAACGGCGTTCACCACTTTCACTGATTTTCTGATACGATTCCGTGAGGTGTTTGATCACCCCCGAGAGGGGAAAGGAGCGGGTGAGCGTTTGCTTGAACTGTCGCAGGGAGGATTAACAGCAACGGAATATGCCTTGAACTTTCGTACTTTGGCTGCTCAGACGTCATGGGTGAGTGACACGCTGAAGGTATTGTTTCGCAAGGGGCTTAATCACGAGCTGCAAACCGAACTCGCTTGCCGTGATGAAGGGAGGACTCTGAGTGATCTTATCTCACTGACTATAACCATTGATAATCTGCAACGCTCTCGCCGTGTCAGTGCTCAACGCCTCTTCCCCGCTGCGGTAACGCGACCCGCAGAAACTACAGAACCTATGCAGATCAACTCCTATCATCTGACTGATGAGGAACGTCACCGCCGCAGGGTTAACCGACTCTGTCTCTACTGTGGCGCTTCGGGACATCTACGAATCACTTGCCACTCTCGTCGCTCTTTTTCACACTCTGAAATCGGTGAGTGTACCTTTTAACTGTGTGTCAGTCCCTCTGGTAATCAAGACCGACAAGGTTCGAGTAGCCACCACTGCTCTACTGGACTCAGGAGCAGCTGGGAACTTTATCTCTGAGGAATTTGCCAGAAGGAATAACATCTCTTTAATTTCATGCACTAATTCTCTGTCTGTAGCCACAATAGATGGACGCCCTCTAGGGTCTGGACTGATCACTCACCGCACCCAAGAGCTGCAAATGTTAACCGGTCTGCTACACCAAGAAACCATTCAATTCTACGTGCTCCCTGTATCTAACACCCCTGTTATTTTGGGATTGCCCTGGCTCAGACTGCATGATCCTCAGGTGTCGTGGAGAGAGGGACAAATTCTTAGATGGAGCTCCCAGTGTCAGAAATCATGCCTCTCGATCATCTCTCCCATGAATATACAAGTTGTCACATTAGACCCGGAGTCCACCAGCATTCCCAATCTGCCCAAGGAGTATCACGATCTCGTCACCGCCTTCAGCAAGGTACAAGCAAACACATTACCACCACACCGCAGCCATGATTGTGCCATTGATCTCATTCCAGGCTCATCACCACCCCGGGGTCGAATATTCCCATTATCATTACCCGAGTCAGAAGCTATGGCCAAGTACATCAAGAAGGAGCTGGAGAAGGGGTTCATACGTCCATCCACCTCTCCTGCTTCAGCTGGCTTCTTCTTTGTCCGCAAGAAGGATGGAGGTCTGCGCCCTTGCATCGATTATCGTGGACTCAATGAAATAACAGTAAAGTTTCGCTATCCTCTACCACTGGTGCCCTCTGCATTGGAACAGCTACGTACTGCACAGTACTACACCAAATTGGATTTGCGCTGCGCATACAACCTCATCCGCATTAGGGAGGGGGACGAGTGGAAGACAGCTTTCTCAACCACCAATGGGCACTACGAATACCGGGTGATGCCGTTTGGACTGGTCAATAGTCCTTCGGTTTTCCAATCCTTTGTCAATGACATCTTCAGAGACATGCTAAATAGAACGGTTATCATATACATTGACGATATCTTAATCTATTCAGATACCCTGGAGGAACATGTCCAACATGTGAGAGCTGTGCTGCAAAGACTCATTGAACACCAACTCTATGCTAAGGCGGAGAAGTGTGAATTCCATACCACCTCTACCACCTTCCTGGGGTACGTCATCAGCCCAGAGGGGGTCGCCATGGATGAGAGCAAAGTCAATGCCGTTCTCAAGTGGTCAGTACCAAGGACACTAAAGGAGCTCCAACGCTTTCTGGGGTTTGCTAATTTCTATCGCCGTTTCATCAGGAACTTCAGCTCTGTGGTTAGTCCCCTCACGTCTATGGTCAAGAAAGGAACCCATCGGCTACACTGGGCTGAAGCTGCTCTTCAAGCTTTCCAGGAACTAAAGAGAAGGTTTGTGACCGCCCCCATACTCCATCCTCCTGACCCATCTCTTCAGTTTCTCGTCGAGGTGGATGCCTCCAACACTGGTATCGGGGCTATTCTCTCCCAACGCCAGAGTTCTACTGCTAAACTCCACCCATGTGCCTTTTACTCCCGCAAACTCAATGCTGCTGAACGTAACTACGACGTTGGAGACCGTGAACTTCTCGCTATGAAAGCGGCCTTCGAGGAGTGGAGACACTGGCTGGAGGGGGCCAACTTTCCTTTCTCCGTACTAACCGATCATAAGAACCTTGAGTATTTGCGCTCAGCCAAGCGCCTCAATCCACGGCAGGCCAGATGGTCACTGTTCTTCTCCCGATTTGACTTCTCAGTTACCTACCGTCCAGGCTCCAAGAACACTAAGGCAGATGCGCTTTCCCGTATCCACGAAGATGAACAGATCTCATCCGAACCTGAATCCATACTCCCTTTCAAGGTAATCATTGCACCCGTACAATGGGACATCATGACGCTTATCCAGCAACACAACTCTCAACATGCACCTCCAACAACTTGCCCTCCTGATAAGGTTTACGTACCACCCACTCTACGCGATCAAATACTCAACCACACGCACTGTCTGCCCTCATCTGGCCACCCAGGTATCACGGCCACCATTCATCTGCTGCAGAACCGGTTCTGGTGGGAATCATTGCCCAAAGACACCATTGCCTTCATCCAGCAATGCCAAACCTGTAATGCGCACAAAACTCCACGCCAATTGCCAGCCGGATTACTCCAACCACTCCCCATTCCACAACGACCTTGGTCCCACATTGCAATAGACTTTATCACTGATCTACCTGTCTCTCAAGGTAACACTGTCATCCTTACTGTGATTGATCGATTCTCCAAAGCCTGCCGCCTTATTCCCCTGCCCAAACTGCCTACTGCTCTGCAAACTGCTGAACTACTATGTAACTGGGTCTTCCGTCTCTACGGACTACCTGAAGATATCGTCTCCGATAGAGGTCCTCAGTTCACGTCTCGTCTCTGGAAAGCCTTCTTCCAAGCCCTCAATGTAAACGTGAGTCTGACCTCCGGTTACCACCCTCAATCCAACGGTCAGGTCGAAAGACTCAATCAGGAACTCACCCGGTTCCTGAGATCTTATTGTAGTTCCAACCAAGAGGATTGGGCCCAGTACCTCCTTTGGGCTGAGTACGCACAGAACTCTCTGGTCAAGCCAGCTACTGGTATCACCCCCTTTAGATGCATCCTAGGCTATCAGCCTCCCATGTTTCCCTGGTCTGGGGAACCCACCGACGTACCCGCCGTCACGGACTGGCTGCAACGCAGTGAGGAGACTTGGAACCAAGCCCATGTACACCTTCAACGAGCCATCCGTCGTCAAAAGGAACAGGCTGACCACCGTCGGCGTCCTGGGCCGGTATACCAACCAGGTCAATGGGTGTGGCTCTCTACCCGAGATCTCCGTCTTCGACTACCCTGCAAGAAGTTGAGTCCGAGGTACGTGGGTCCATTCAAAATTACACATCAGATCACTCCTGTGTCATTCCGTCTTGCATTACCTGACACCTATCGCATCTCTCCTACGTTTCATGTATCTCTGCTCAAGCCCGCTGTTGCCCCTGGAGAAGAGGGAGAGGGGAGGTCCCGTGAGCAGAGTCCCCAGCCCGTCCAGATAGAGACTGAGGAAACTTACCAGGTGCGAGAACTTCTTAACTCCAGACGTCGTGGACGCATTCTGCAGTATCTGGTCGACTGGGAGGGGTACGGTCCGGAGGAACAATCCTGGGTCAATGCTGATGACATACTAGACCCCAACCTAATCACAGAGTTTCATCGGTTACATCCGGAGAGACCGGCCCCTCGACCACGCGGCAGACCCCGACGTCGTCTACCATCTCGCGCCAGGAGTCGCTCGCAGGGAGGGGGCTCTGTCACGGAGACGAACCCCGTGATTCCCTCTACTGGCCAGCAGAGGGCTCCATCTCCGGAATATTGACTCTTATGCACTCTCTCTCAACTACACTTCCCATCTACCCCGTGCATTGGACTCTGATCACCACACAGGTGCAGCTCATTAGTACGGCTATATAAGCTGCACAATCACATCAGTCAAACGCGAAGTCTTGTTTTGCTCCGGCTGACATTTCCAAGCGTTATTTCCTGTATTTGATTTCCTGTTACCAGTTCTGTTTGTTTATCGTCTCTTGAACCTTTGCTGCCTGCCACTTGACCTTGGATTGTTTATTGGACTCTGAATCTTGCCTGTTACCTCTGAACTTCTGCCTGTGTTTGACGACGATTCTGGTTATCTCTACTGTTGTGTTTGCTGGTCCTGATCCCTGCCTGTACGACCTCGAGTCTTTCAATAAAGCCTGCAAAATGGATTCCCTGTCTGATGATGTGTTACACATCTAGTGGTGAAATTGTATTTTGCATTCAAACTAATTTTGCTCTCCAGCGCCTCGCTTTTTCAAATGCGCGTTGCATCTACGGTAGGCGATATGTACCAAAAAGCTTTGACAGGATGTATTCTAATAGCACTTCGTCGAGTTTTCCTTCAGGTGAACAGGTGTGTTATTTCAAACAAACTGCAACATGACAACTAACAAACGAATGTTACAGTATGAATTACTGACTGTGGAAAACATGAAATATTGTAATTAGTAGTTATGTCTAATTTATTCGTTATATTTTCTGAATTATATGCATTGTTAGATATAAAAAAAATATTATAATATAGATTGTAACACTGACTTACCTGTCGAGAAGAAAACTGGCCACTTCATTATAGTTTTGCAAGATGGCGGAACTACATGGAAGCCTCCGTCGACCTACCCGTCCCATGTATATAAAGATAATAAATTCTTCATTTACAAGGATTAGTTTAAACATTGGCATAGGTATTTGTACACCATTGAGGGCATATTTATGAATAAAAATATTGATTTTAGATAATAAAATACCTAAAAAGTTACTTATTGTCCCTTTAATGTTAAGATGATTCTTTTCAGCTTTTTGAATGTTAAACTATTACAGCATCTTCTTGAATTTTGGGGGTATTTACAGGATTTTATTGGCAACTTTATTGCCAGGTAAATACTGTCCTTTAGTGAAAATACAAAAAATTGCTGTAAAATATATTTACAGGATTTTATTGGCAACTTTCTTTCCAGGTAAATACTGTACTTTAGTGAAATTACAAAATATTGCTGTAAAATAAAATACAAGTTTAATTCAATGTTGCTGTAAAAAAACCCTACAAATTACTGTATTTCATATACAACAATTGTAAATTGCTTTACAGAAAAATACTGTAATCAAATTTACAGTAATTACCAACATTTTTACAGGATTTTATTGGCAACTTTCTTGCCAGTAAATTCCTGTAAATTCTACAGGAATTTTTTTACAGTGTATTTCATACCTCTGGGAAGCACTGAATATCATTTGATTATTTCAAAATGACCAATTGTTTACCATTTGTAATTAAAAACTGGCCAATACTTCTTCATTTAGTGATATTGAAAATATTAATAAAAATCCACAGGATCTTGGAAACTACCTTTGCATTTGACTCCAATCCATTTCATAGAGGAGAAAGGTCCATGGCAAGTAACAATCCATTACATTACATTAGATTACTTTTGACCTAACTCGTTCTTAAAATTGCTTTAAATAGTATGATTTCATATCATATTGGTATAAAAATACAAAGAGAAAGAAAAATATATTCCATTTGTTGTAATTAACATGAATTGCACTAAACATTATGTCAAAGTTTCCCAAACTAGTGTTTGTGAAGGAACTCTAGGCTTTTTGAGTTTAATTAAAAACAAATAATTAATTAAATAATAAAAAAATAAATACAATATGGTTTTTAAATCAATAAAAAGTACAAAACAATATTTTATTAGTTTACCTGCATGTCATGCGACCATAACCAACATCAGATAACTAATGAACATGCAAATTAAATATATACATTTTGAAACTATATTAGGTTCATTTGCGCATTTTAAATGTGTTTGAAAGACAAAACCCTTCCAAAGACATAGAAATACATGTTTAATTTTTTTTTAGTGTTCATTAGTATTGGATGCAATGTTAAAACACTTCTTAAACCTGAAATGATTTCTGTAAATTCAGTGGTCAAATTCGGTGTCGCCGTCTTACTAATCTTTGTGTGAATGTACACAAGAAGACTTTCTGAATGTAGGCAAATACAACCTGGTCTCACAGAATTCCGTGAAATGTCCACGGGCCCTTAACTCAAAATCCGTGAAGCCATCACGGAATTGCCCCAAATTCCGTGACCCGGCCACGGATATTTCTCCAACGCAAGTCAATGACACTGACCTCCCGTGGTCCACACACGGATACTCGTTTCAATGACGGAGTACAGAACTCGCTGAACGGACGTGCTTTCTCATTTGGAAACGCAACATTTGTTTCTTTTCCAACATCAAATGCCATAATGACGTTAACCAGACAGCTGTTGTAGTTATTGCATTGTCCTGTCATCATACAAATTACGTTTGTTTCAGTTAGATAACCAAAGTCCCGTGATGGCACGGACCTCAACAACCTGACCTCACTCACTTGTTTAGGAACTTGTAAGCTTTTCGTCGACTCTGTTGCAATGGCATGTAATTAACTTGGCATTTTTTTCTCGTCCTGTCATCATAAAATCCAGTTTGATGGCGTTTTACACACATTTTGGCTATAGTCAGAACTATAATCTGTGATAGGAGCACGGAGTGAGTCTGTGCTTAGATCACGGATAACTCTAACGCAAGTCAATGGCACTCATCTTCCGTGGTCCACACACGGATCGTTTCAGTGATGGAGTACAGACCTCACTCAATGGACGTGCTATCTCATCTGGAAACGCAACATTTGAAGTATTTATGAAGTATTTTTTCAACACCACATACCATGACCAACCTGACTGTTATTGTAACTATTGCATTGTCCTGCCATCATACAAATTCACTTTGATCCTGTTAGCCTAACTAAAATCTGTGATAGGAGCACGGAGTGAGTCTGTGCTGAGATCACGGATAACTCTAACGCAAGTCAATGACACTCATCTTCCGTGGTCCACACACGGAAACCCAGTCTCACGGCAGTTCGTGATTTTGTCACGTAATTTAATTTATTTATTCGTGGCAGGCACACGTTTATTTCGTTATTTTCGTGATTGCAGTACGCTTTTTAAACTAATGCATTTCAACTGGAGGCATATTTCGTGCATCAGCACGAAATTTTTTTATTAATTATTATTATTATTATTTTTATTTTCCACAGGACAACAGAAGAAACTCACTGAAACTTGAAAAAAAAATCGGAGCTTAACTTACTGTAACAAAACTGAGCAACATACTGTATTGCTGGTGACAAAAACACATATTAAAACTTTTTTAGCTGTAAAATGCGCAATGGTTCTTTTTTTACTTTTTCATTGATTTTTATTTTTTATAGGCCTAGATTTGTTTTTTTTTTATTACAGAATTCAATATCAAGTCCTTGACACATAACTGTAACACATTTTCACATTAAGAAACAATTTAGTTTAAATAAAAAGAACAACAATAAATAAATAAATAAATAAATAAATAAATTATTAGAGATAGGCCTACTGATTTTTTTTTTTTTTTTTTTTTTTTTTTTTACTTTAGACTCTAAAGTTAAAAGTTTTTATTAAGGTTATTGTAAAGGCTTCTTAAAAATGCTGTCGCTGATAAGCCTCTGATCGCTGTCAGATTCTGTGATATGAATGTCCGCTAATGGGTTTAGAATGAGCCCCGCTCGGCCCGTGTTCTGGCTTACTGTAATATTTCACCTGTAATAAGACCGAAATAATATAATTAAAATAAAGAAATGAATGAATACATGATAACATCTAAATAAATGTTGATAGATTTAGCGTTATAGTTTTAAAAATATTAATAAACAGCAAATCAACACAGCTTCGAAATAATAACCGAGAAAGACCTAAATAATAATAATACATAATTAATAAACAGCGCCGCCCCTCCCACCACGCGCATCACGCGCTGTGCGTCAACCACAAAGCGTCAAAAACTGAAGCGTGGTCAAGCGCCTCTAGCGTCACTGACATGAGATGTTTATCGCTTTGAAATCACGTTCAAGAAGTCTCATTCAGCACACATCGCGATACTTTCCATCAGTTTGCAAGAGCCGAAGGTTGGGTGAGTTATACAGTCTATGGTGAGTAGTTGTAAATATGCTCTTTTAATGCCTGTCATAAAACGTATTCTGTCTTCTTTATTAATCAGATGAGCGCCTTATGTTTACTCTCTGTATTACATCGGTCATCCGAGGCTGTCTTTGAGTTTCATTGTGTTTAACTAAATTAACACAGCTGCTAACTGGTTAAACTCTATCTGTCACGTGACGTGACGTGCCACAGACCTGGGATCCGTTTTATATTCATTTCAGGTTCAAAGATGTAAGTTGTATTTGTAGTAAAATCATGGTAACCATGACACCTACAATAGTAGGTAAAACCCAGTAAACAAGACATTTACCATGTTTTTTTTTTTGTTTGTTTTTTACCACAGTAACTGTAGTTTTACTATGGTATAGTAATAGCACAATAATCACCAAAATAACTATAGTTGTACCACTGTAATGGTAGTGTTTTAATGTGTTTTTATATGACATATTTCACAGTAATCACATTTACTGTACCATGCTTGTAATACCTTTTTAATGTAAATCAAAAAAAAAAAAAAAAAAAGGGTTTTCCCATCTTGCAGTTCAATTCATATTGTTTTATATCTTAAATATTTTGCTCACAGATTACTATTAACATTCTGTATATAATTCTGTTTTATTTTCTTTCCCCTTGTATTAATTTTTTAGCTGAAAAGACGTAAAGGAAGCAGTCACCCCAGTGGTGTTTGTGGAGAGGTATTCCTTCAGAAATGGAGAAGACAGAAAGCTGCAGAGGCAGGTTGGTCTGTGATAGTTTGTCCCTTTTATCAAACATTCCTGTTTTTTATCATTTGCACAGCATTTTGTTGTTTCTTAAACTGTTGTACGGTCCAAATACCCACACTTGCCATCTTTGCACATTTCCTTTATTTGGCCCAAGTGAGCATGAAGATCACAATGTGTGTCAATCTTAACATGACAAAGTTCGTTTCAACTTTGTATTTTAAAAGAAACTTCTAAATGTCTTTTCAATAGTCCCTATTAAAGATGACAATTTATTTTGTGGTGCTTCTAATTAAGTGATAAAAAGAAGTTGCAAATGATGTACAAAATAAATATACTTTTCTGTGCACCAAGAAAACAAGCAACACTTTGTTTTACTACTAAATTAGTCTCAATTTCTAATTATTATAATTAATATTTCACAAACATTGGAAAGTTGCGTGACCTCCTGTGAGATCTCTGCAAAAAGTCTCACATTAATTCCAAAACATGATGCATGATGGGATACACTAAGCGTTGAATAGAGCAGTATTGGAGAGGTTTAGTGTGTGTTAAGGATGCTGTGCTTTGGCATTATTAAGACCGGGGACAGTCTCATAGTCACGTACACACACTCTCAAGTGAATAAGACCTCAAGTGTGGGTATCTGGAAAGGGGAAAAGTCTTTAAAATGATCCCTAAATACAGTCGCACATCAAAGTCTTAATAATTCACTAATGGTTTCATGGTCTAAAAAATAATGTACAAGTTAAAGTATATAGTAATGTATAAGTTGCATGTAATGAAATAATATTTCCTTTCTTTCTGTCTTACAGGATTGTTTGCAGACAATGCTGTTCTTCTTTTGCAGAAGTTTTTGGGGAGCCAACCCTCACAAACCTTCCTAAAAACTAAAAGAGCTATTACTGAGTCTCAGCGACTCTTGCCACAATCAGCTCTTCCCAGGTACATTTGTTTACTCATCAAATGCTCTGGTCTGAATCTTACTTTAAATTAACTTAATTATATGTTTAATGAGCAATATTGCTCATTGCACACAGAGTAAGATTATCTTGTTTCACAGAAGAGAAGGAAGACCAAGGAAATGATTTGCTCAGGATGAGAAATGAAGATGGTCACCTTGTGCTCAAACAAACAGAAGTCCTCTGGTATGTGTGTGTTGAAGCAATGCTGTGTTACAGGACTTTATGATGATATCTCACAGGACTGGTCATGTCAGCCGTGATTTTTCTTTCCAATGTTTTTATATTTATTTTATTTTATTTGATACAGCTATAATAATAATAGCATGTTAGCAAAGTTTGACTGGAACATTTTTAATCTAAAGTTTAAAAAAAACACCACCTGTTATTCTTAAAAAGTGTCATAAAAGTGGTTTAATTGATATAAAGTGAAGTGAAGTGACATTCAGCCAAGTATGGTGACCCATACTCAGAATTTGTGCTCTGCATTTAACCCATCCGAAATGCACACACACAGAGCAGTGAACACACACACACACACACACACACACTGTGAGCACACAACCGGAGCAGTGGGCAGCCATTTATGCTGCGGCGCCCGGGGAGCAGTTGGGGGTTCGATGCCTTGCTCAAGGGCACCTAAGTCATGTTATTGAAGGTGGAGAGAGAACTGTACATGCACTACCCCCACCCACAATTCTGTCCGGCCCCAGACTAGAACTCACAACCCTTCGATTGGGAGTCCAACCCTCTAACCATTAGGCCACGACTTCCCCACCAATAACACCATATGATTGACATTATTTCATTGTTTTGTAAATGTTATGTTATAAATTGTGAATTGATAGTTGATTGGTTTGAAGCCAGGCCTTACACTGCACAGACTAAAACACATTTGTGAGAGAAGTCAGGAACTTTGGAGAAAGATTCTAGAGGAAGAAAACACATTTACTGCAACAATAGATGAATTCTAGAGTCTCTGAGAACTACACATGCTAATGGAGTCTCATGAGCAAGTCCTTTGCCTCTGTAACTTTTTCTAAATTCTTGCATAATGAAATTGTTTATTGCAGTATTTTAACAATTTTACTTTGTACAGATGATCTCACCAGCCAAATGAGGGGTTTTGACCAAGTGATGCTCTTGAAAGGAGTGAAAGAAGAGGATGCGGTAAATTGTCTTCAGAGAAAAAGCTTCTCAAAAGATCTTAAAACAGCTTGAAGAATGGTAAGTGTACAGTACTACAAGGGTCATAGTTACTCACCCTGCTAAAATCGCACAGAACATAAGCTGAGCTCTCTGTCCATTAAACCACTTCATCTGGATTGTTTGTTTCACTTTGACCAGGTCTGGGATCTTAGGACTGAGAGATCTCACTGGCACCCAGTTAACCTCCATAGAGAACATTTATCAGAAGCGCTGTCTGGGTAGGGCAAGAAACATCATCAAGGATGCCTCTCACCCTAACCATGGACTTTTCACCCTCCTTCCATCCGGCAGGCGTTACAGGAGCCTACGCTCTCGAACTAGTAGACTCAGGAAGAGCTTCTTCCCCGAGGCTGTGACACTCCTGAACACCACACCACCAATCTAACCTGCACCTGCTCTTTTACTGCACTGGTCATGTACTTTACATACATGTATTGCACTACTCATATTTTGCACAGACTGCACATGGTAAAATCCATTACACTATAAACTGTCTAAAGCTGTTACTGTACAAGCACAGTCAACTATTTCTACAAAAATATCATTCCACTACTGTTATTTTGCATATAATAAATTGTTAAACTATACTTTTGCACACTCATTCAACTGTATTTATTATTACTGTTCTCAAGTTCCTGCTATTCATAATGTATATATAATCCTTCTTTGCTCTGTTCATAATGTACATACAATCCCTACATTACATTCATATTTATATTCTGTATATACTCTGATCAATATTGTATATAGCAACTCCACTGTACATTCTGTATATCATAGCTTTACTTACTCTGCACTTTTATGTATATAAAACACTATATTCTTGCACTTCTGGTTAGATGCTAACTGCATTTCATTAGCTCTGTACTTGTACTCTGCATAATGACAATAAAGTTAAATCTAATCTAATCTAATCTTCTGGCTGAGAACAAGCTACACCACATCAGTGTTGGATATCAACCACAAACTGTTTCCAGACACGACAGAAGATCACGATGAAACCAGTTTAGATGTGATGATGGGAATCATTATTTTCTGGAACAGTATCACATGTCTTATATGTATCACATGATCTGTATCACAGTTGACTGGATGGGACTGTGTGACTTTTAAGGACATTTCATCACTCATCTGTGTGAACTGATTAATATATGAGGTTAATGTATTTTTGATGATGAATAATTATTTTCCTTGAATCTTATTTGTCTTGATGCTACTTTATCATCTTTATAGTCTATGCTTCAATAAAATGAATATGATGAATATTGTGTTCTGAAGATTCTTGGTAAATACATCATTTTACTAGGTAGGCTCATATGTGTTTATTTTAGACTTGGAAAAACTACATAATCATTATTGGGATTATTTTTTTACTTAAGACATAAAAATATTTGATCAGATTAATGACATCTGGGACATCAGTACACCAGAAAGTTATTATTGTTTATATTTAGTAACAAATGCCAATTGTTTTGTGAAAGAAAGGGAGTTACGAGATTAATTATTCTGCATTACAAGATGGTGCCATGGGCTTTATAGTTACAAACACTTGAGGGATAACTGAGAATGTAGCAGGAATGATCAACGTGGATCTTGTACTGTATTCAAACCAAGAACACACACATTACTGATGTCCAGCACCTGAGGAGCAAGATACGGGGGTGAGGAGGACATTTTTACCCTGATTTCTGCTAATTAGTTATATATATATATATTAATATTCTTAGCACTGCATGAATTTGTCCTTGTGTAATAGTGAAGTATCACAATGTATATACATTGTCCTTGATTACTGCTTTACAGTGGGGAATAGATAAAGGCAAGTTGTTGCAGGTTCATCCATTATATTTCTTGCCATTTACTTCAAAAATCAAAGAAATAATCTATTATTTTCATTATTAAATCATTTCTTTCTAATTTTTCAATGTTTCATCAGATGGCCTCACAATGTCCTGTCAAAAGGTATAATAACCATGATGAATAGAATAGAAAACAGAGGACTGTGAAAACTGTCAGATATAAATGTGACTCAGCTCAGTTTGTTGTCCATGATGAGGAGAATACATATATGTAGGTTTTACTGCTCTTCTACCCCCAGGGGCCCGGTAGCACCCCCCGGAAGAGCCCAAAACTGTACATTTCAAATGGCTGTAAATCAGAGTCCAATTAACATATCAAAGCGGAAATCAACAGGATTACTACTTATGCTATGCTGATAAAATAATGTTGGGCACAGTTTTCAGAAATAAATGGAAAGGTGGCATAAAGGCATTTTACATATTGCATACTCTAAAATACTAAATTTCACCATGCCTCTCAAATATATCATAGTGGTTTACACAGTGAACATATTTATATGTCTAGTTTACCATTCAATATATTATTTATTTCATTTCGTTAATAAAACGTTTTAAACTACATTACCCATAAGCCTCCATCGTTCTATCTATGGAAAGGGAATACTAGGCGCTGTTTTTTGTAGTTCATTGAAGTTATTCTTAGGGTTAGTGTTAGGATCTCGATAAAAAGGTGATTTTTCTCAACATAGAAACACCCAATGTTGACTTAATATATTTACTGATGTGATAAAAGCAGCAAAACATACTTTTGTAACATGATCCGCTGTTTAATATGGGTTAAAAGATAATCCAACCACAGACAGTCCTGCGATGACAAGGGACATTACAGCCAATGACATCAAAGCTGAGCAGCGTCATCACACTTCCTTAACTATTTATTGTCATTCATGAACGCTGTTTTCCGTTTTTCGGCTAAAGGGATAGATTGGTTAACAATAAATTAAATTTGCCACCTATTAGATAGTGCTTTATTAACGTCTACACCTTCTGCCAACAATAATGCCAATACAGAAATTATTGTTATTCAGCTTGACAACAATTTGGCAATATCGATGTGTACGTGTGTGTACAACAACACGTGATGTGAACTGCACAGTCACAGTTGTATCTTATCTAACCAATAGATTCATTTCATTCAATTTAAAATATACATTTTTTCCTGACCAAAGACAAGAGCATTTACTAATAAAAAGTAAAGAGTGAAATTATTAAGTTATTAAATTATTCACATTTGTTTCTGTGATTTGCCTTGCTTTATCAATTAATCTCTAGGAATAAAAACTGAAGTAAAGCATAGCCTAATGAACATACATAATTTTGTAAGAGTTTTCAAATATTTATTGATATGTCAAACTCATTTAAAGACAAAGTGCGCATATTACTGCACTGTCACCAAGCTCGTTTTTGAAGAATAAAACTATGAAAAAAAAGGCAGTTATGTTGTAAACGTTAACAATTTTCAGTGTGCAAATTCTTTTATTAAAAAACAAAACATTATAAATATGGTATATATCTTTCAGAGAACACCGTAAAAATATACATTTTTTTAAAAGATTCTATTGACCAAAAAGTGATACAACACAATGTAAATGTTTCAAACTCACAAAATAACATCATGGAGACATGCATGTCAAGTGAGCAATATCATCTATAAAACTCAATCAGCACAGCATCAAATAAACACTGATTGTCCGAACAATGGAAGAAAGATAAAGTGTTCAGGAAAACAAACACCTGCTACATAAAAATGCAGAAATATAACTTTAACAATAACATCATTCACTTCATGACTGGAACTAGGGGATTGCTGTGCATGAATATGTCCTTTACTAAAACTCCTGATGAGAACTGAAGCTTTTTTATGATAAAAGCACCAGAAGTAAAGTTTACTGTATGAAGCTTGACAAAGAGAACACAATGCTTTATCAATATGATAAATGCTATTTTTTAACTATTGTTGTCATCACTGGTTCTGTATACAGTACAGTATATGGGTTGCTGGAAGGTCACAATGTATTCATTATAAGGTTAATTAAAACAAAGTTACATCTTCTGCAGAAATCAAACCACTGCAAAGTCTTGAGTCACTGATCCAGGAACCATTTGTGTGTGTGTGTTGGGGGGGGTTAAAGAGTTAAAGATGTGAGTCCTTGTGCATGACGGAGAACTACAGTGTTATCTGGAAACAATCCTGTAAGACAGAAAGGATAGAAATATTATGTAATTAAATGCAACATTACTGTGTTTTTTTTTAGACCATGAAAGCATCCCCTTCAAAGATGCTGTATAATTAAATGTTAAATGCATCCATTATTAAAAGCAAGCCATTAATAGCAATATCTAGTCATGGAGATCTCGTA
The DNA here is from genome assembly GCF_023724105.1 of Carassius gibelio. Taxonomy (NCBI): domain Eukaryota; kingdom Metazoa; phylum Chordata; class Actinopteri; order Cypriniformes; family Cyprinidae; genus Carassius; species Carassius gibelio. The sequence continues at coordinate 519,085 of NC_068415.1, forward strand.
TAGTGGGAACATGAACTGATGGGGCTTATTTGAAGTAATTTAATGAGAAGCCAATGAACAATATAAACTTTCTGACTGTGTGGGGCAACTGATTTTCCAATATTGTGATAGTGTCGGATGAGATTGTCCAGGGGCTTGTACAATATCATACAAGTGTTAAATTGAATTAGTGAATTATTAAGACTTTGATGTGCGACTGTATTTAGGGATCATTTTAAAGACTTTTCCCCTTTCCAGATACCCACACTTGAGGTCTTATTCACTTGAGAGTGTGTGTACGTGACTATGAGACTGTCCCCGGTCTTAATAATGCCAAAGCACAGCATCCTTAACACACACTAAACCTCTCCAATACTGCTCTATTCAACGCTTAGTGTATCCCATCATGCATCATGTTTTGGAATTAATGTGAGACTTTTTGCAGAGATCTCACAGGAGGTCACGCAACTTTCCAATGTTTGTGAAATATTAATTATAATAATTAGAAATTGAGACTAATTTAGTAGTAAAACAAAGTGTTGCATGTTTTCTTGGTGCACAGAAAAGTATATTTATTTTGTACATCATTTGCAACTTCTTTTTATCACTTAATTAGAAGCACCACAAAATAAATTGTCATCTTTAATAGGGACTATTGAAAAGACATTTAGAAGTTTCTTTTAAAATACAAAGTTGAAACGAACTTTGTCATGTTAAGATCGACACACATTGTGATCTTCATGCTCACTTGGGCCAAATAAAGGAAATGTGCAAAGATGGCAAGTGTGGGTATTTGGACCGTACAACAGTTTAAGAAACAACAAAATGCTGTGCAAATGATAAAAAACAGGAATGTTTGATAAAAGGGACAAACTATCACAGACCAACCTGCCTCTGCAGCTTTCTGTCTTCTCCATTTCTGAAGGAATACCTCTCCACAAACACCACTGGGGTGACTGCTTCCTTTACGTCTTTTCAGCTAAAAAATTAATACAAGGGGAAAGAAAATAAAACAGAATTATATACAGAATGTTAATAGTAATCTGTGAGCAAAATATTTAAGATATAAAACAATATGAATTGAACTGCAAGATGGGAAAAATGTTTTTTTTTTTTTTTTTTTTTTTTGATTTACATTAAAAAGGTATTACAAGCATGGTACAGTAAATGTGATTACTGTGAAATATGTCATATAAAAACACATTAAAACACTACCATTACAGTGGTACAACTATAGTTATTTTGGTGATTATTGTGCTATTACTATACCATAGTAAAACTACAGTTACTGTGGTAAAAAACAAAACAAAAAAAAAAACATGGTAAATGTCTTGTTTACTGGGTTTTACCTACTATTGTAGGTGTCATGGTTACCATGATTTTACTACAAATACAACTTACATCTTTGAACCTGAAATGAATATAAAACGGATCCCAGGTCTGTGGCACGTCACGTCACGTGACAGATAGAGTTTAACCAGTTAGCAGCTGTGTTAATTTAGTTAAACACAATGAAACTCAAAGACAGCCTCGGATGACCGATGTAATACAGAGAGTAAACATAAGGCGCTCATCTGATTAATAAAGAAGACAGAATACGTTTTATGACAGGCATTAAAAGAGCATATTTACAACTACTCACCATAGACTGTATAACTCACCCAACCTGCGGCTCTTGCAAACTGATGGAAAGTATCGCGATGTGTGCTGAATGAGACTTCTTGAACGTGATTTCAAAGCGATAAACATCTCATGTCAGTGACGCTAGAGGCGCTTGACCACGCTTCAGTTTTTGACGCTTTGGGGTTGACGCACAGCGCGTGGTGGGAGGGGCGGCGCTGTTTATTAATTATGTATTATTATCATTTAGGTCTTTCTCGGTTATTATTTCTAAGCTGTGTTGATTTGCTATAACGCTATAACGCTAAATCTATCAACATTTATTTAGATGTTATCATGTATTCATTCATTTCTTTATTTTAATTATATTATTTCGGTCTTATTACAGGTGAAATATTACAGTAAGCCAGAACACGGGCCGAGCGGGGCTCATTCTAAACCCATTAGCGGACATTCATATCACAGAATCTGACAGCGATCAGAGGCTTATCAGCGACAGCATTTTTAAGAAGCCTTTACAATAACCTTAATAAAAACTTTTAACTTTAGAGTCTAAAGTAAAAAAAAAAAATCAGTAGGCCTATCTCTAATAATTTATTTATTTATTTATTTATTTATTTATTTATTGTTGTTCTTTTTATTTAAACTAAATTGTTTCTTAATGTGAAAATGTGTTACAGTTAGGCTATGTGTCAAGGACTTGATATTGAATTCTGTAATAAAAAAAAACAAATCTAGGCCTATAAAAAATAAAAATCAATGAAAAAGTAAAAAAAGAACCATTGCGCATTTTACAGCTAAAAAAGTTTTAATATGTGTTTTTGTCACCAGCAATACAGTATGTTGCTCAGTTTTGTTACAGTAAGTTAAGCTCCGATTTTTTTTTCAAGTTTCAGTGAGTTTCTTCTGTTGTCCTGTGGAAAATAAAAATAATAATAATAATAATTAATAAAAAAATTTCGTGCTGATGCACGAAATATGCCTCCAGTTGAAATGCATTAGTTTAAAAAGCGTACTGCAATCACGAAAATAACGAAATAAACGTGTGCCTGCCACGAATAAATAGATTAAATTACGTGACAAAATCACGAACTGCCGTGAGACTGGGTTTCCGTGTGTGGACCACGGAAGATGAGTGTCATTGACTTGCGTTAGAGTTATCCGTGATCTCAGCACAGACTCACTCCGTGCTCCTATCACAGATTTTAGTTAGGCTAACAGGATCAAAGTGAATTTGTATGATGGCAGGACAATGCAATAGTTACAATAACAGTCAGGTTGGTCATGGTATGTGGTGTTGAAAAAATACTTCATAAATACTTCAAATGTTGCGTTTCCAGATGAGATAGCACGTCCATTGAGTGAGGTCTGTACTCCATCACTGAAACGATCCGTGTGTGGACCACGGAAGATGAGTGCCATTGACTTGCGTTAGAGTTATCCGTGATCTAAGCACAGACTCACTCCGTGCTCCTATCACAGATTATAGTTCTGACTATAGCCAAAATGTGTGTAAAACGCCATCAAACTGAATTTTATGATGACAGGACGAGAAAAAAATGCCAAGTTAATTACATGCCATTGCAACAGAGTCGACGAAAAGCTTACAAGTTCCTAAACAAGTGAGTGAGGTCAGGTTGTTGAGGTCCGTGCCATCACGGGACTTTGGTTATCTAACTGAAACAAACGTAATTTGTATGATGACAGGACAATGCAATAACTACAACAGCTGTCTGGTTAACGTCATTATGGCATTTGATGTTGGAAAATAAACAAATGTTGCATTTCCAAATGAGAAAGCACGTCCGTTCAGCGAGTTCTGTACTCCGTCATTGAAACGAGTATCCGTGTGTGGACCACGGGAGGTCAGTGTCATTGACTTGCGTTGGAGAAATATCCGTGGCCGGGTCACGGAATTTGGGGCAATTCCGTGATGGCTTCACGGATTTTGAGTTAAGGGCCCGTGGACATTTCACGGAATTCTGTGAGACCAGGTTGGCAAATAGGATATTTTAGAAAGGAAATTTGTAAAGATGAAGAATAGAAATTAGGGAGAACCAATAAATTATTTATAATTTATTGATAATGTGTAAATAACCTAATTATGAAATCCATAAAAAGTAACTGTAGTCTGATTACAAATATTTAAAAAGGTAATTTAATCTAATTACAAGGATTTCATTTTTGAAGTCTGATTATGTAATAAAGATTACATGTAATCAGTTACTTCCCAGCTCTGGCAATGGGTTATGGCTATGTCTTAGTTTGATGGCTAAATTTACAAACTAAATTTAATGATCAACATATAATTAATATAAACGGTGTGTCTTACACCTAGTGCAAATAGCCTGCCTTCTTGGCAGAGGCCATTTAACTCCGCCCACCAACATGTGATTGGGCTATTCAACATGATAAAAAAACGGATATTAATCATCAGCTCCAGTGGCACGTGCCATGGTCTTTTTGGTATGATCGACCCGGGTTCGGAGCCACCTTTTGCCTAACTTTTTACTTTTCAAATCTCATAATCACATCAAGGCACTTATTTTCACTAAAAAATAAGGAATTAACTAGGGCTGGACGATTAATCGAAAAATAATCAAACCGAAATTCATAACCTCTAACCGACATAATTTTCCCATGTCAGTTATTTATTTATTTTTTTTTATCCTGTTAACAGCTCCCCTTTAAAAACACACTAGCGCGAGTGTAGCCACATGATTCTGCTCTCCACTCAGTGGCATAACGCCGGTTCAACACATAGTGATGGCGCGCGAGCAGTGAGCCTTGCGTCTTCACTAAACTTTGTCAGTTGTATTTGTTTTATGGTTTGGACATTCAAGTGATTAGATGAACAGATGTGTATTATTATATCGAGCTCCCATGTTCGCGCAGCTAAATTGTGTCACGAACACTCATATAAACAGTAGATGTGAAGATCGCGCGCACAGAGGAACACAGAAACTGGTTGTCAGCGCTGACCTGTAATTTATCACTAAAGTAGCTTAGAATCTCAAAACTTATTATAGCATGTTTGTGTGCAGCGCACATGAAGCACAAGCACGTGCATAGAGAGCAGCGGTCTGCGGTCGCGCTGCGGGTTCCCGGTTTGTGTCCGTTCTCGGACTGTTCTGTGTATTTTAACTGTAGAAACGGTTGTTCAGAGTCGAAACTACAATACAGAAAACTACATCAGTATATCATCACAAACGCAGCCGTTTTTATCTTATGTGAACATAAACAGTTGAGAAAGAAAACACACGTGTGCAGTATTTTTGCTTAAAGAGACAACGGCCTAATAAACGCGCTGCCTGTCATTAATGTTAATCAAAGAACAAAAGAAAATCATTCACTGATCTTGACTGAATATATTTAATAACTTTACTTGATTAATCTTTATTTTATTAAAAAGAAAATATGCAGCGTTTTTAAACTTTTAATTACAGTTTCTGTACCTGAAATTTAGTTTTTATTTATTTATTTATGATATTGCTGATTACTTTATTTGTTCCTTTCTTATTATTGACCTATCTTATTACTTGTCTTTAACACTTTAATATTTGAAATTTATATTAATCTAGTTGTTTTTGCTATGGTATTTTTGTATTTTTTTTTATTACAGGCAAAATTCCTCTTGCAGTGTTTTGTGTCATGTGGAGGTAAGGGAGGAACTCAATCGCAGACAGGAATCACTACACAGAGGGTTTATTACAGAAAAAAAGGGGAAAACAAAACCCACGGGGGGGAAAACAACGACTAGGGCAAAGACAAGATGATTAAAAAAAACTAGGTTGACACGATAAACAAAGACTCTTAACACAAGAACACTAACTACAGATAAACAATAACAGGACTCACAACTTCTTCTTAGTGCAACAATATATCACAGAATCACAATGAACCGCGCAAGACAGAGAACACTAGGGGATATAAATAGGAAGACTAATCCAGACACAACAGGTGGCACAGGTAAGACAATAATGAACAATCTAGGATAACAAGGGGGCGGAACAAGGGAAACGAGACAACACAAGCACATGGCCCAAAGACAAGGCCATGTGCTTGTACACAAAACAAGGGCCTGTCATGATCCTGCCTCAAGACCAGAGGAAAATCAGGACATGAAGGCAGAATCATGACAGTTTTGTAGGCTGCTTTATTTTTGCTCATGTTATTCAGCTGCAACAGAATGCTTTGTAAAAATGTTTGACATCTAAATGTTTGACTTAATTTTTTTTATATTGGATTTTTTATCTTATTGCAGTGGTTCCCAAACCTGTCCTGGCGTACCCCCAACACTGCACGTTTTCTTTGTCTCCCTGATTAAACACATCTGATTCAACTCATCAGCTCATTATCACACGGCTGCGTTTGCCACAACATTTTCACTGGAGGAAAACGGAGATAAACGCTTAGAAACGTCCATATAGCTAGCATGATGCCTTCTATTTCTAGATGACAAAGACAAAGTTTTCCAGTTCTACGACACTATGACAAAGTTTACCAGAACTTATCTGAACTAACGTCATGATCACTGCCACTAGATATAAAGAAAACCTAGATTTTTCACTCTGTGCTATTCAATGACAGTAAAAAAATATGTGTGTCGTTATTGTGCACTGCTGCTCGAAGAATAGCTCCAGTGCTCATTGCTGCGATGCTAAATGATAGCAACTCACCAGGACACTTCACCAACTCTACACTCATTCTCCTCGGACCATGCATTTAATAAGCTTTGACAGACATCAGTTCTTGGCAATTCCTTATTTGCCCTCTCACGTCTGGCAGGTTAAAAATTACACAGCTGCGGGCCATCATACATGTTGGTTCTTGCCACCTCTTCCTCATCCCAGTTAGAGATGTTCCGATACCCTTTTTCTCTTCCCGATACCGATTCCGATACCTGGGTGTGTATCTGTATATACAGCTGTATATACTACTAGCCCTGTGCAAATTGCTAGAATTATTTTATGGTGTGCTTCAGACTTACCTGAAGTTTATATTTTCTTTAAGCGAAAAAAGAACTTCAAATGCAACCAAAAATCTAACACCGCAAACTAAAAAAGGTATTTTAGTTTTACAATATAACTGTATAAAAAACTGCAACAAATAAGTCTTGGAATATAAAAAATAATATATTAATCAGATAATCTCTTTACAACAAAACAAGTAAAAAACAAGCAACCGTCTAGGCATAATTATTATTATTAATAGAGATGTATTATTATTACTACATAGAGACATAGCTAAATCTACTGTAGGTTACAACAGTAGCTTAATATATTGTCAATTTACTCATGTTAAACCAAACATTTATTTTAATGGGTTGCAATGAAGATCTTTGAGTGTCTGTGTTTATGATATGACAGTTTTCTCAAATGAAACGCTAAATTCTCATGAAGTGATGATTTAATGCGTTCGTGTCCTCACATAGTGACACACGGCAGAGAGTACAAAACAGTGAGCTCCCGCGCATCTGCGCCTGTCACCAACAGAGATGTAGAATTTGCAGGAGTAATATTTAAATAGTATTTTGGAGTTTAATATTCACAGACACTGGTATATATTCGGCTTCTGTCTGGAACCCTGAGCTTAAACTAAAACGGAAGCGACTGAACGCAGCTGCGGGTACCGAATATACTCGAACTTACTACCGGTGCTACAGAGACGCTGGTATCATAACATTTTTTAATTTTCAGCACCGACTTGGTTGTGAAGTGCCAGTAAAACTAAAATAGTTTTTTCAACGTGTACCACTTGCATGAACACTGCATCCGTAGGCAGTATTATTCGTAGGGGCTGTGTGACCTCAGAACTCGTAGTACATCGATCTAGTACAAGACACGAGTTCATGGGTGGAAAGTCACGGATTTGATTGCCGTTCCAGTGCACTTTCACGGGTTTAAGGTTGGAAAAACACGGGTTACGGGTTGCCTGGAACCGGCATCATACTAGGCTGAGGCTACCTTTCCTCGACTTCTCCCTAACGTGACGTCATCAAAGAGTTGCGTAAAAAAAAACTTTAATACCAAAATTTTAAAAAAGACCATTTTTGAGACATATTAAAAATTATATACATATCTTAAGTGATTTATGTACCCATTAATCGAAAGTGGTGGTTAACCTGCAACATGGCCTTTAATTGCTTCTGAATAGCCATTGCATTTAGGTGTCCAACAAACATGTATGTGGTTGGCTACAATGCTCAACACTGCAAAAACATTTTGTAAATAGAAACAAATACACATAGCACCATTTCAAAGCTTTAGTTTCAAATAGGTACCAAAGTAGTAGTACTTTTGACAACAATAACCCAAATGGTTCATTAATAAATGAAATTTGATTTTGTCATATCTAGATGCAGTTCAAGTATACTATACTTACCAATAATCTTTTCCATTATGTTTAAAATAATACATGCATGGATTTGAGACTTTATTCAACTTGTTTTCTTCACTGAGAGCTCTGTGGTACTCAATTATAAAGGATCCCTTCCCTATGTCCTGTTTCAAAAATAAAAAAAGGTTGACAAGACTAAGGCTTGCAACAATTTCACCATGGAAAAGTACTATGAAGAATGGCTTTGCAAGGCTTAAAGGGTTAGCTCAACCAAAAATGTAAATTAGCCCATTTTTTACTTACCCTCGAGCCATCCTAGGTGTACATTTCTTAATTCTTTCAGAGAAATGCAGTAGAAGTTATATTAAAAACTGTTCTAGCTTAAAGTTTAATGCAATGAGCAGGTGTTTCTCTTCATCAGTCCAAAACAAGTCCAATAAAATGCATCTATCCAAAATCAAAAGTGTCTCACACAGCTCCCGGGGGAGAATAAGGCCTCCTGTTGTGAATTGATGTGTTTTTTCTAAGACAAATATCCACATGTGCTGACATCTGTACACGGATTCTGCTCCGGGCCTTGAGATGTACTTCGGAGACACACAGTGGAAAGATCAAAACAATTCAACGATCATGAATTAGAAGTACAAAATGTGGATACTTTGCTTTCATTGCTCCTATAAACAAACGTTGGTTTTGACAACTCACAGACGCATGCGGAACACAGACCTCATACCTCCTCCACCCAGAGGTGCTTCCATGTACAACTAGCTAGAGAAAGGGATTATTACATATTAAATATGGACATTTTTCTCACAAAAACACATCAATTCACTACAGGAGGCCTTCATTTAACTACTTATAATTAGCAGTTTAATTTACTAGCACTTTTTGGGTCACGTTTAGTGAATAGCAAGCTATTCTGTTCAATGCTTTGTGCAATTTGACCCGGGCATTGACCTTATCAAAACTTTGTTATTTATCAAATATTGTTCTTGTCTGGTTCCTTTTATATGCATTGGCACAACTACAACATGAATAAATACGAGTAGTATCAATGTTATGTCATGGAATGCACAAGGCCCTAATTCCCCCCAGATGCGCTTAAGTAGTTTCTTTTTAGAAAGTATATCTTTTTTGCTTTTATTCAAGAGTCACATTTACTTGAAGCTGATGTACATAGATTTAAGAATAAGTACTATCCCGTGGTCGCTTCCTCTTGTTTCACCAAGAAGAGCATAGGTGTTCTTCTAGCTGCAAAATGTAACCTAAATTATACCAAACTGGGGGATCTGATTACGGTCGAATTACTCTCTGTAAAATAGCTTACAATTGTATTAAAATAGCATTGATGTGTGTTTACGCTCCAAATTGTTTCGACCATCACTTTTATATGCATAAAACCGCTCCCGGTAAGAAACAACCAATCAGAGATGCGGTCCGTAATTTTTTTTTTTTTGCGTCACCCCAAGTTAATCAATTGAGGATGTGCAACAAGCATGTTTCTTAAAATGCTTAAATCTCCCACAGAGTACAGAGTACCCACAGAGCAGTACCGAATCCCCTTGTCCCAAAGTCTCCAGCCTTGTCATATCTGCAAGACAAAAATACAGCTTCCGATTCTCTCTGGAAAACAAAGCTCCTGGAGGCATGCTGTGGGCAGAGATATAATATTGATGTTTCGTGTTGTTTCCATTAACATATATTCACTTATGTTCTGATGTAGTTGTACTTAACTGAATGGGGTCTTTAACCATGTTTTAATAGCAAACGATGTGCAAATTCAGCATCAACCTGGTATTGATTATAACACATTGGTCACTGAAATGAGGAGAAAACAAATACACTTGCTACACTCCATTGCTGCCCCGGAAAAGCAAACTGCATCCACGGTTCATGTAATGCTAAGTTCTTTGAGAAGCTGAACATGGTAATCTTCCCTCACATCCAAAACACACTTATTTGGAGATATTCTCAAAAAAATCCTATGCAGCGCTGCCAACAAATTCCTGATCAATTGCGTTTATGGCGAGGTCTCGCTCTCCTCTGGTCGATATCTGCCCAGGCGTGCATTCCCGAGAGAAATGCTCATAAGGAGTTCCACCATCATCTACGTCAATAGATCCATGATCGAAAAACTACCGAAACTTGTACAACCCAGAAGTAAGATTTTTGGTACAGAAAACTCTTTCCATCCAAAGCATACACCCTTCAGAAACTTAAGATGACATCCAGTCTGAATGAAAATGCTCCATATAAACACCACAGTCAGAATAAAATTGCCCAAACCGAAATGGTACTCTGTTGAAAGGGGAGGGATAACCTTCTATAACCGAACTAAGTTAAAATTCTGCCATGTGAACTTGTTAAACCGATTACTTGTATCAACATCAATAGTCATAGTCATCAGAATGGGAACGTGATGTCGGCGACGCTGTGCATTCAGTGATTAGTAGACACTGACATTACAGTAGAGCCAGGAAAATAGTGGACGAAAAGATAAAATTCCAATTATACAATAACACACATTAGAATGGAATCTGGAATCTCATGACCAGAGCAGAAAGCTGATGTAATAAGGGAGCAAATTTGACTGCTTTTCAACTTAGAAACAACACTATGATAGTGAATAGCTCAATGAAAACACTGAGCTCACTGAGTCATTGTATGAATTATACAGATTCATAATCCCGATAGCTTGTTGGAAGCATTGTGATTCATTGTTTAACGAAACCTGGTGAGAAATCATTTATTTTTCCATGTAAGTACAGAATTATTCGATTTTTTTTATTTTTTTATAATTAATATCAGATTACAAATCAATTCAGAGCTGCATTACAGAAGGTCTTAGGCTGCGGCTATTTCCATTTGCTGAATTGACATGCCTATGTTGGCGTTTTACAGTTTACTCTTCATGAACCTTTACGAAAGAAAAATATATTTACCAATATATTGTAATATATCATAATATATTATTTTTCCCTTTTTATTTTCCAATATATTATGTATTCAAATACAATGAATAATATATTGATGGGACATATACACTATATTATATATTCATCTAATACACTGCAATATATTGCAAAATATATGAATGATTGCCGCTTTAAAAATATTACTAATATTGAACATGGATATATAATATATGTTTATATATCCAAAAATATATGCAAAATTATATTAATGAATATCCACCATAATATATTTTTATTTATATCGGGAAATGTTTGGGTAATATATGTAGAGATATAGTCTCACATGTGTGTTTAATATATGGTAGAATGTATTATTAATATATGGAATATTATATGGAATTATATACATGAAATATATGTACAAATGTGTTCAATATATTGTGGAATATATTTTAAATGTAATATTATATGAAAATGTATGTGAAATATAAATATATATTAAAATGTGTACATATGAGAACATGCACATACAATATATATACATATATTGTGATGAAGTATATTTACATTTAAGATCTAAAATATGAATTAATCAAAATATGCAATTTGCAATATATGTGCAAACCTTTATATCACATATTAACACAGACTAATGGGTAATCTATCAAAAGTCACCTTTATTTTATTTTAATCAGGAAGATAATAAAGAGTTACACAGGCCTACAAGAGGCCTTGCATATGGTCAGATAAACTTAACAGTGCAACATTTTTAAACAGTACCATTGAACAGAAAATATACACAATATAAATAAGAAATTAAAGCAATTTCAATGAACAATGTCTATTTTAAAACATTCAGCAGTACTGTTATAAAATATGAATAACATTTCTATAAAAAACAATAACAACAACAAAAAAAAATTATAAATAAAAACTGTGGAAAAGCAAAGAAATATGCCAAAAGACCAGTGCGTTATCCTGGTTGGGAGTCCATCTTGGTTGTTCGCTGATTTAAACGACCACACTTTTGCACTTCACCTGGTGTCTTAGCTCGCAGATTCTACTGTTGATGGATTTTCTGACATCAGCTTCCTTGGCCGTCAGAAACTGTTTAACAACAGCACCTGTGGAACAGAACAACAATGATTACCATACTCTACCCCTGCTCACTCCTCCTGCTGCCCCTCTGGTTTAAGAAATTCTCGACCCCCTCCCCCCGCCAGGTAGATTCTGGAAAACACCAGCTCTGAAAACTATTCACCTAGTAAAGCTTGAAGTTTCCTCGGGTCGAGAGCCTGCCGACGATCAGCAGTGGGATCCAGCCTGCGAACTCCTTTCAGGTTGGACTTGAGGAGGACATCTACACTGAAGAGCCCCATCAGTAGCACCTGTGCCATCCCACTGGGGGTGGTACTAGCTTTTGCAGTCTCCCAACAATGTGATGACACAGTGACTGTTCCATCATTCCCGACTTTCACCTTTTGTAAACAAACAAACAATAAATAAATAAGAGCATAAGCAAAGAAATAAACAAAGAAAATCACCACAATCAATAGAATGGCAAAAAAAAAAGCTTTAATTTTTAAAGGCTTTGTTGCCAGTACTGGTATCTTCATCACCCAACTCTAGGCATTTTGCTTTTCTCACCCTCTTGCCCGGCATGTCATCTGGATATAGTTCTGCTCAGCGGTTCTGAGTGTAGCCTCTTTTTCTACAATCATGTGGAAGGATAGATTTTCTTAATGACAAAAATCAACACAATTTCAACAATGAATAATAATAAATACTACAGAATAAATAAAAAAGAATTGTGTCCCATTTTCAGACTTCTTTAAAGAGGTTCCATGAACGGTTATATATGTGTTTATGTTTGGAATTTAATTTAGTCCTGTAAACCACCTGGCCAATGGAAAAAGACCTTGCAGTGATACTGTAGTGATCAACAAACTTAACACTCACTGTACATTTTTTAAAAACAGATGTTCCTTTTTACATATTCTTGAGGTCAAGTAATTTTTGTTAAAATAGTTGTTAAATAGCTCTATATTATGATCGTTCATTAGAGTGTTTGTTCAGTAACAGGAGTCTCCATGTCAATCTAGATATTTATTAAACTGAAAATGCATTTTCAGTTTAGTTTCCGTTCCAATTTTGTCCAACCAGGAGACAGAATTCACACAGGATACAGATTAAACCATTTAAATTGGAAGTGATGACACAAAGAATTGAGCTGAACATTTTTTGAACAGAAACATAAAATTTAAGCTAATAAACTGGTACTCTTTTCTGATTGGCTGACATTTGTCACCTACCTGAAAAAGTGTTTTCTGTTTAATAAAGAGATGGAGAGACATTGAGACTCATGTTACTGAACAAACACTCTTTAGCAATTATTAGCCTACTATCAGAATATAGGCTAGTCTTTTAACCTTTTAAGAAAAAAACTACTGTTTTTGACCAAACAATATCAAATACCCAAAGATAATGTTATAGGGGGAAAAATTAAATCATGGCACAGCCTCCTTAAAAACTGCAGACTCTGTTAATGATAGCCATTGTAAAACAGTCAAATATGGGATACCCATTTTAATAGATAAACAGAAGAACAGACATTCTGTAGGTGATAGGTGTTAATACTGGATTGGTACACATCAGGAACAGCTGACTGTCAGCTGATGCAAGTTTGACTAATCTGGCCTGGCTGATCTAGCGCGATGCTCGATATTTATATGTTGATGACGGTTAAAGGGTGCATCAGGAATAAAACTATATCTTTTGCATCCTATCTCAATAAATCTAAATCTAAAAAACAACATATAAATTGCTTGGAGTCTGAAATTGCTGCTCTAGAACATGAAATGTTAAGTAATCTCTCTCTAGAAAACATCTGTAAGCGACAGAAATTAGTTGATGAACTCAGCAGCTTGTTAATAAGTGAAGCTGAATTTACTATCCACCGTACTAGGTAAAATCATTATCATAGCAGTGCTTGTCCCAGCTGCTTGCTTGCTTATAAATTAAGGAAAAATGATCATCTAAAGATATCAGCTATAAGGACTAAAGACAGGGATTTAATGTCTGACCCGGCATGCATTAATAGTACCTTTCAACTATTCTACCAAATTCTCTACAGGTCAGAGGTGCCACATGATGATAAAGCCTTTTCTGAATTCTTCCAATCATTATAACTACCTAAACTGCCCCCTGAAGCTGTAATGTTTCTTAGAGGCACCCAGTCAGTTGGAAGAACTGAGATTGGCTATTAAAGCAATGAACAGAGCCAGGTCTACGGGCCTGGACAGAATTCCAACAGAACTATTTGAGGCATATTGGCCCCAGCTTGGTCCTCTATTGCTAAATATATACTCAATTTCTCTATTAACAGAGGCTCCTTTCCTGCCAGTTCAAATATTGCAATAATATAAGATATTATTATTTTAAAGATATTATTATATCTTTATTACTTAAGAAGGACAAGCCATCTCATGACTGTTCATCCTATAGGCCTTTAAAGCCCCTTTTTACACTGCACGTCGAACCCGGCATATTGCCGGAACATTGCCGGGTCGCCTTCTGTGTGAAAGCAAACACGTCCCGGGATTGATTCCGGCATTGAACCCGGGTCGGGGACCTAGTAACATTGCCGGGTTCAACCCGGGAAGAGCGCTGTGTGAACAAAAGCCAGATCTAATGCCGTGGCAAGAAAATCCTTCTAAATTCTTCTTAAAATCTTTGAGAACTTTAGCAGTATTTCAGGCTATTAACTTGACAAAACTGGCTTTAATGTTGTCGGGGGAACTGGATGACCAGATACCACTTTTCAATATTCCTGCTGTTAGTAGTTTTACATATCTAGGAGTATCCATCAGTCATCAGTAACTATAATAAAGTTATAAAAAATGTAGAGGGTGACCTGAATAGCTGGGGGATGCTCCCTTCTTCATTTCAGTCCAGACTTTCAACCATTAAGATGAACATATTGCCTCGCGTTAATTTTTTGACCAGTATGATCCCCCTAGCTCCACCGGGTGGTTACTGGAAGAAGCTAGATTCAATCATTTGCTCTTATTTATGGAATAGAAAGAAAAAAAAACAGAATTAAACCATCTACTCTACAAAGACACAAATTATCAGGAGGTGTTAATTTGCCCAATTTTGAATGGTATTCCTGGAGCTTGGTTTTGCGCTCACTTGCTATATGGTCGAATCCAGATATGTTGGTATCATGGCGTCCCATTGAAGAACGTTTAATATATCATATGTCTGGCTAGTCTGGTATATTCTAATATACCCTATCGTACAGTTAAATGTGATTTTGGTCCAATAATCTCTTATCTTTTCATGGCATGGCATAAAGTTGCTAAAATCCTTAGCACATTCTTTGCTCAGTCCCCTATCTTCAACATTCACTCACTTTTAATTGAGAAGAAACCATTTATGTTCCCTCAGTGGAGCAATAAAGGGGGTCTGTGTCCTCAAGGACATCATAGGGGAACAGGGTATTCATACATTCCATGGCCTTGAGAGAGTATATAATCTATTAGGCACTTCTTATTTTTATTTACAGTTACGCACAGCAATGTGCGCTCAGGGTGTTCTTTGGCATATAGAATTGGGGAATCGTCCCCTTCATGTAATCTTTGATAATAAGGGTAAAATTAATGGTATTGTCTCAGAGTTATATAAGTTTATTTTCTTAAAGCTTTACATAAGCCCTTATCACTTTTCAGACTCTGGAAGCCAGATATTAACATCCCCCAAAATCCAGACTGGTGTACGGTTTGGTCAAACCCTGATCAAATTATACATTATAGATTAATCCATAGGCCTTATTTAAACCTGCGAAGATTACAGCAAATGAAACTTAGAGACATCCCATACTGTGATTTTTGTCCAGACAATGTTATTGCTACTTTTTACCATATGTTGTGGCAATGTCCAGGGGTCAATAGATTTTGGCACAGTGTTTCATCTTGTCCAGTATTATCAAAGGACCCATTCCTCTTTCACCATGCTTGCTTCTGCTCAATGACACATCATCTCTAAAGGTAACTATTAACAATAGGCGTCTTCTTCTGGCTGGTTCTACAGCCGCCAAAAGGAAGATAGTTTGTCACTGTAAACCAACACATACATTGTTAGTGAGGAAATGGCTCTCCTCTTACCAGATATTGTTCAGTTAGAGCTTTCTACAGCACTTTACATTAAGTCAAAACCTTTAATATTGACTGTTGGTCAGAGCTATTAGATATTTATTTAATTTACACAATGTCCAATATCTTGCTCTGTGTTGTATGATATTATGCAGATCTTTTTAGATAACACAATGATAAAGGAAGGATGGGCGGGTGGCAATGGGAAAGGGCTGAGAGGTGTATGTGTGTGTGTGTGTGTGTGTGTGTGTGTGTGTTTGTGTCCCCCCCCCCCCCTCCTTTAACTGTTTTATACCTTGAGCAAGTCTTGTTAGGTGTTGGAGGGTGGGCTTGGGATGGTTAGGATATGAAAGATTTGGGGAGGAGAAGAGAAACAGGCACCAGAATAAGCAGCACTTTATTATGCTGCGTTATATTCCCAGTGATGATGTAATCAGCATAAGGTCTTTTCTTTCTCATGTGAAGGTGTTTTCTCTTCAATGATTGTAAAAAAAAAAAAAAAAATTGATCACAAAAGGACTCCCTGAGCTAGGCGCATCCAAAGCTTTATCTAGAGCCCTTGCATTCTTACTGTCCTCAATTAAAGTTTGGATGCATGTCTCTAATTCTGAAATCTTTTCTGTCAGCCTTACTATTTCCCTGCATTTATCATGTGTGAATCCCTCGTCGCAGACAGAGAGTGATAAACTATACATGTGGCAAGCAGTGCAAATAACAATAGCAGGAGAAGCCATTACTCACCGTGCTTGATGAAAGATTCTTACCACAGTTGTTTGATGAACTTTTTAAAAACTGGAGAGAGAGAGAGAGAGTAGTGAGAAAAATGAGAGGAAAAACATAACAGCGGTAGGCACAAATGGAAATTATAATGACAAGATAATTAATGCTAATGCAATGCAGGTGGAATGCACTCGCGGAATTAGAATAAAATCAAACAGTTAAATTAATCAGATTAGACTGATAAATAATATCAGAAATATGGTAGGAATTAAGATATATTTTATCACTTTAAACAACAGAGATTGATAGTAAGATTCTACAGAAAAACAAAGCTACTCGGAGCTACGATCACAAACCAACAGCAAGGCAAGCAGGAAGCAGGAATAACACTGTCCAAGAGTGACACCCGCACCCGCAGGCTTTGGTTTATAGAGGTTGAGGATTTTATGATACAAAACAACAAAAATGTTTAAAAAAGAAAAGAGAATTTGTTTCCTCTCTCCAAATTACAGAGATGCAAAATAAAAATTAGACAATCAGAGTTGCATTTAGTGTTAATAAAAAGGCAAAAAGACAATGGTAGTGTCCTTTACACATCTGAAAATAAAACAAATACTGATGCACACATCATTCAAATTATCACTGAATTACACACAGTAGCACAGTATTATCTTTACCACAGATCAATCTTGAATTTGGAAAAGTAGTCCAACACAAACCCAAGTTACATACGTTTCAAAATACTTGCATAATAGGTACAGGATAAAGATTTATACATCAATATAAAACAATACTCACTCACCCTGGATTAATGAACACAATCTGGATCTCATAGTGGGCCTAACTCGGCGCTATATCCCCCCACCCATGATCAAAAAGAAAAGCATTACTAAACTATTACACAGCTATTCATAACATATTATAATGATGAAATAAGAGAATACAACACTAACACACTATGATTCATCAATGAATATGAGATATGAGAGAAAACTCTCCATGTGAGCTTGCAATCAGTCCTCATCAGTCATTGCAAACCACAGAACAATCTGTATACTACTCGCTGATGGAATATGACACGAATACAAGTGAATATTGATCACCATTTTTTTTTTTATATCACTTCTATCTCTTAAACACACAAGCAAAGTAGTACACTCGGCTAGTTGCTGCTCCCACTCTCACAAAACAAAATTTCAGACGTCATCTTGACTCGCTGAAACCTAAAAGTGCCAGCAGCACAATGTGATTATAGTGTATGAAACTCTATCAGTGTCTATATTATAAATGTATTTATTGTAATAAACGTTGTTTATCTTGATGAAACATTTACATATCAGGTCATATTACCCTCCCCGGTAACATATATGTCCATTGAACAATCATGCAGGTTCTCTCAAGTGAGAGAAATATGTACAGCTGTTCATAGAAAAGGAAAACATTCTTGATAAGAAAGAACCGGTTGAACTGCACACTATACATTTCGCTTCAGGGCAGTTTTTGTGCCGACAAGAGAGTCTTCTTCACATAATTGTTAACATACATTTAAATTTACCATCTTTGTAGAACAGTAGAACATTATCTTTGTAGATAATTATAAAAAAGGTAAATCTAAAGATTCCCTGTCAAGGGAACTTCGAACTGCGTCCTCTGAAGGGACACTATGGGGAACACCTCGTCGTGACCCGTGTCTGAAGCATACTTTGAAAAACGCCAATGTGTTGGCCGGCGACAGCCTCTGACGTCGCTACCGGCGCGACTATAAATACGCGCCCGTAGGACCCGTCACTTATCTTCTTCGTCTTCATTGACTGTTTTGTTTGAAGCGTGCATCTGAGAAATGACCAGAATGGTAAGAGCGATCTATTATGGTTATCATGGCATCCACTAGCAAGGCGTTTAAACAGTGTGTGCATCCATGTCAGCGTTATTTGACACCTGATGACACACACAGTCTTTGCGTCTCTTGTTTGGGCAAAGAGCACGCGCGCGATGTCCTTGAGGGGGCAATCTGCGCGCACTGCGAGCGTTTTTCTGTGGAAAAGCTCCGCTCTCGTTTGTCATCTGGATCTCGCGGCTCAGGACCCGCCGTTGCCGAGGCACGGAGGAGAATGAGCTCGTGGGGATCGCAGGTGGATCTCGCTGAGGAGTTTAGAGAGGGACTTTCCTCTCACACTCTCCGGCGGCAAACGAGAGCGAACTTCGAGAGGAAGATGCGTTGTCATTAACCCTTTCTGACACTGAAGTTAGTGCTCTGCTGGGTTCTAACCAGAAAGAGCAGGAGATATTTGAGAGTGGTGAAGAAGCTGAGGCTGAGCCGCTCATTTCTCCTGCTCTGCGTAAGGGGAGCTGTTAGAGGTTATGGATCGCGCCGCGGCAAAAAAAATAAAAAAAAATAAAATATATTTTTTTAAATAAAATAAAAATAAATAAACTTGCCATGGAAGTGTGCCAGAAAGGTAACGTCGCGAGGTAGACTCGATGAGTGTTATTTTTCTGACCATAGCCTGCAGCCCAGGTGAGCCTTCCATTCTTGCCTGACTTACATGCAGAAGTTGAAAAGGAATGGAAGAGGCCGTTTTCTCTTGCATCCATCGGTTTCAGCATACGAGTTATGCTGATATCGATGGCATGCACGAGGACGGCTATGAGAGGATGCCCCCTGTAGAAGAGATGCTGGCTTGCTATCTCTCAGTGGGGGAACATCCTCTCTAAAATCTCCCTCTTTGCCATCTAAGCCCTTCCAGGATACATCCCGCTTAAATGGTAAATCATACGCAGTAGCAGAGCCCGAACAACAAAGGGGTCCTGGCCCATCTCGATCTGAGGATCGAAGACGGGCGCAGAAGGCTAGTGTCGCGGCTCGTGCTCCTCCCCCGCCTGAGGGCAGGGGCAAGAGGAATCGCGGGTCACGAAGAGGTAAGCAGGGTCTGAAGGATGTGATTCAGACGGGGCAGCGTTCTCGTCTGGATCAGAGCGATACCTAGGAGTTTGTTACTTCCTTTTGGATGTTTTTAAATTCTGTTTCATTTCTCCCCTGCCTAATTCCCCTGTAGCCACCAGCGCTCCACCTGATCGTGGTTAGGTGGAAAGTTTCTCACATAACAGTCTCCTATCCTGGACCTATTATGTTTTTGGTTGGTCCTATTTTCATAGTGACCTCCTTACTGACGGTCCGGACCAAAAGGGGACGCCCCGTAAAGCGGGACTCCAGTACAGGAGGGTGGGTGAGTATGTAACCCTTTCTGCTTATGGGTGTTATGTTGCTGGTGGTTATGTCTTCTAACAGACTCTGTGAGTTTCCTTTTACAGTGCTCAGTTCCAGCCTTGTGCTCTGGCCACGATCACACGCTTTCGGCAGGCGGCCGTGCCGCGTGGGTTCGCCCCCCCAGGGCGCAAACACCCACCGCGGAGCGAGTTCCACGTGCGGGAAGCAAGCGCTCTGCGGTTGCTCGTCCCACACCCCTCCCGAGGAGCCTGGCTGATCGTCAGAACTGGCATAGCACTGCAGGGAATATCATGGATATCCGGCCAGGTCACCCTGAGGGGCCGCCTGGCCGCTTGGCGCATCCGGGGAGGTGGTAGTTACGGAGTCCTTCTGTATGTACTGCCTCAGGTGATGCTCCCCTCGCTTGAGGGTTGGAGCTCGCCTCTCCCGTGCGATCCAGCGCCTCTGCGATGCTTAGGAACCTTTCTGTACACACGCTAAGCCTGTGTACTGTCTCAAAACCACATGGTGGTCAGTGTGCACGTGAACACTTTGCGCACTGTCTCAAATCCACGTAAGTGGTAAGTGTGCACGCAAGGCTCTGCGCACTTTCTAAAATCCTATACGGTAAGGGTTACGCGCCCTGCTTCGTTCCCTTTCTTAAGATGATTAGCCCCGAGGTTTCTTGGGCTTCATTCAACCAGTGTGTATTTGTTATACACCCCAAGCATCGCTTCCCTCAACATGAGGGGCTGTGTGGACTCCCGCATATTGTGGTCTTTTCAGATAGTAGGCTTCACCAGGCCTCTCTGATGGTGAGCTCCCACATACTGTGGTTGTCAGGTAGTAGGCCTCACCAGGCCTCCCTGGAGATTTAGCTCCCACATGCTGTGCGTTTCCACTAAAAAAAAAAAAAAAACAAAAAAAAACAAGCTCCCACGGTTTGTGGTTGTCAGGTAGTAGGCCTCACCAGGCCTCCCTGGAGTCGAGTTCCATATTAACTTCCACTGAGGTGGTTATCAGGTAACCGGTAGTAGGCCTCTCTGTTGGTGAACTCCCACATATTGTGGTTATCAGATAGTAGGCTTCACAGGTCTCTCTGAAGGTGAGCTCCCACATACAGTGGTTGTCAGGTAACTTTTTTCTGTACACACGCTAAGCCTGTGTACTTTCTCAAAACCACATGGTGGTCAGTGTGCACGTGAACACTTTGTGCACTGTCTCAAATCCATGTAAGTGGTAAGTGTGCACGCAAGGCTCTGCGCACTTTCTAAAATCCTGTACGGTAAGGGTTACGCGCTCCGCTTCGTTCCCTTTCTTAAGATGATTAGCCCCGGGGTTCCTTGGGCTTCATCCAACCAGTGTGTATTTGTTATACACCTCAAGCACCGCCCCTTAACATGGGGGGCTGTGTGGGCAATTCTCGCGGTAGTTTAGCAGCGCTCCCCTTTTCTAAAAGGGTCGCCTATGAGCATGCTGCTCGGAGCTCGGAGTCCTCCTCTCATGGGAGACTGAATTCTCGTTTTTTTCATCAGAGCGCTCCAGTACTACATACTGTTTTGAGACGCACTGTGAGAGCAGACATCCTGCTGAGGCAGGGGCTGAGGCTCGGGGAATGGCGCCTTCGCACCAAGGTGTTGAAGTAGAGTTAGAGAGATTGGCCAGACCTGGGTGGATCGGTTTTGCGGCTCAAGAGAGCGTCGCACTATCCCCTCTGGCTTCCTCTGACTCATCCAGCTCCATTGGGGCTGGACGCCATGGTACAGGCGTGGCCGAGGCTTCATCT
>NC_068415.1:541304-586429 GCF_023724105.1 Carassius gibelio
GCCTTTAACTATCATTTTGCATTATTGAGACACTGTTTTCCAAATGAATGTTGTTCAGTGCTTTGACGCAATGTATTTTGTTTAAAGCACTATATAAATAAAGGTGATTGATTGATTGATTGATTGAGCAATCCTTGACACACGTAATGCATGTTTAATCTGCCAGTGTGTATTACAAATGATGATCAGTGCACTTTGTTTTAAGAGCTGCTTAATTCTTTAGAGGCAGATCAAAGCAAATCACGGGCTGCTTCGCATTTCTGTGTGCGTTGCTGAGCCCTGTCTCCCCCACTCTTGTGTTTCTCTCCTCCAAGTTACTCTGAGGTAGAAATGCCAAACTTGCGGGTATAATTGATAAGGCTTGAGTGATTAAATGCTGGCAAAGCCCCCACTTGGATCACTGTCTTGCCTGGGTCACGCCCACACTGAGACAGACCGCTGGTGAGACAGACCGCTCTTACTATGAGAGCTCATGTATCACTCTGCTTTGCTCGTGGCCCGCCTTCTTGAATAAAGATGGCCCCACCCCTCCCCTAATCCACTGTGAGTGGATTTGAGAGAATGCACACAGAATTTTTTCATCTTCCAGGGTGTTTACATATAAAGATCATTGTAACAAACAGCGGTTTGATCTTTTTTAAGTGGATTAAAAAAGAATGCTGTTACTAATGATTTTTATCACTGACAGCTTCAAATTGGACACATCTGGGCCAAGACCACGCTGAGGCAGTGCGCACAAGGGCTGACTGCTCTGCTATGAGAGCATTAAGTCAAGCATGGCATTTTCTAGAAGCATTTTCAGGGTAAGCACATTTCTTCTTCTGTAGTGCCAAGCTGGGTGTTGGGGACAATAAAACAGGGTTATTCACTGCAATTCGCAGCCGCTACTACTAAGTCCTCAACTCTGGCCCATCCTTGATCTCAGACACCCGAATCCTGCCCTCATTAAAAGGTTGTTCAGGATGACTACACTGAAACATATCCTAGCGCAAATTTGCTCAATTCTCATGGGATGCATACTTACACACTTTTAAGAAGTACATGGACACATCTCTCTCCCTATGCATTCTCAACTACCTGGAGTGCCTGGGGCTCAGGGTCAATTTTGGCAAAAGCTTGTTGTTCTCCAGCCAGCAAATATCGTTCCTGGGAATAATTTTCAAATCAGCCCAAAGGAGAGCTGTAATCGTGCTGGATCCGGCTCTAGCTATACGGAGACTGGCAACCTCGTTATGTTCTGTTCGCCCTCTCTAAGCATTTCAGAGGATGCTGGACCTCATGGCAGTAGCATCGCCAGTGCTACACTCAGATGCCTCCAACTCAGGTTGGGGGACACTGTGCGAAGGCATACTGACTTTCGGCCACTAGTCGAAGGTGGAAAGAGATGCCGGCCTAGAGATGCTTGGGGTATGTCAAGCCTGTCAGTTCTTCCTGCCAGTCCTAAAAGGACGCCATGTGCTAATCTGAGTGGACAACATGTCTGTGGTGTCCTACGTAAATTGCCAGGGAGGTCTCTCCTCTAAGCATTTCTTCACTCTCGTAGAGCGCCTCCTGGAATGAGCTCAACCTGTGCTTGCTGAGTGTCACGTTACGCGGCGCTTGAAAGACGGCGAGAGAACCAATTGCATGTAAGTAATATTTATTCAAGGGATAATCCAGAGGGGTAAACAGTCCAGACAGGGGTCGAAACCAAAACATCCATCCACATAAAAACAAGACACGAAGACAAGGCAAGGCAAGACAAGGCAAGGATGACGGACATGAAATAACCTGACATTAAACAAGGACTCCGTAACACAGACTAAGACAGAGTGGGTATTTATACACAGAAGGATAATGGGGAAACAGGAGACAGGTGGGGGGAACAATCAATTACGCAACAAGGAGGAAGGTGACCATATAAGGGAACAGGAAGTGATCTGGGACAGATACCGTGAGAAGGAGGACATCTAGTGGAACCCCGGGGAACAACAACCCAGACACTGTGACAGTACCCCCCCTCTACGGAGCGGCTCCCAGACGCTCCAAGACGAAACACAACACAGAGACCAGGAGGGAGGCGGACAGGTGGAGGCTCAGAGGGAGGGACGGAGGGACGGAAAAGGAACACATGGGGGACAAACACCAGAAATGTAACCATAAAACAGGGATACCAGGAGGGAGGAGGACCGGAGGAGGTTCAGGGGGAGGGAAGGAGGGCCAGACAAACTAATGGGAACAGACAGAAACATAACAGAACTCAAAAAACACAAAACAGAAGTCCATGAAGGACATGTTGAGGCGTCCACCAGGGCGGAGCAGATGACCACCACAGCCATGTGGTCAAGGCCAGAGCCCTCCAGGGCGGAGCGGAAGACCACCACGACCTTGTGGTCAAAGTCAGAGTCCTCCAGGGCGGAGCGGACGACCACCACAGCCGTGTGGTCACCGCCAGAGTCCCCCAGGGCGGAGCGGACGACCACCACAGCCGTGTGGTCACCGCCAGAGTCCCCCAGGGCGGAGTGGACAACCACCACGTCCTCGTGGTCACCGCCAGAGTCCCCCAGGGCGGAGCGGACGACCACCACATCCTCGTGGTCACCGCCTCAGCCTCCAGAACGGCATCGATCACCACATCGGGAACGACCTCGGGCACCCCCTCGGCATCGGGCACCGCCTCGGGAACTGCATCGGGCACCACCTCGGGAACAGCATCGGGCACCGCCTCGGGAACTGCATCGGGCACCGCCTCGGGAACTGCATCGGGCACCGCCTCGGGGACTGCATCGGGCACCGCCTCGGGAATTGCATCGGGCACCGCCTCGGCCTCTCGAACAGCAGCGAGCACCTCCTCGGGAACAGCCTCGGCCTCGGGAACAGCATCGGGCACCGCCTCGGGAATTGCATCGGGCACCGCCTCGGCCTCTCGAACAGCAGCGAGCACCTCCTCGGGAACAGCCTCGGCCTCGGGAACAGCATCGGGCACCGCCTCGGGAACTGCATCGGGCACCGCCTCGGGAATTGCATCGGGCACCGCCTCGGCCTCTCGAACAGCAGCGAGCACCTCCTCGGGAACAGCCTCGGCCTCGGGAACAGCATCGGGCACCGCCTCGGGAACTGCATCGGGCACCGCCTCGGGAACAGCATCGGGCACCGCCTCGGGAACAGCATCGGGCACCGCCTCGGGAACAGCATCGGGCACCGCCTCGGGAACTGCATCGGGCACCGCCTCGGGGACTGCATCGGGCACCGCCTCGGGAATTGCATCGGGCACCGCCTCGGCCTCTCGAACAGCAGCGAGCACCTCCTCGGGAACAGCCTCGGCCTCGGGAACAGCATCGGGCACCGCCTCGGGAACTGCATCGGGCACCGCCTCGGGAACTGCATCAGGCACCGCCTCGGGAATTGCATTGGGCACCGCCTTGGCCTCTCGAACAGCAGCGAGCACCTCCTCGGGAACAGCCTCGGCCTCGGGAACAGCATCGGGCACCGCCTCGGGAACTGCATCGGGCACCGCCTCAGGAACTGCATCGGGTACTGTGGTGTGAGGCTGGCTTCCATCTTGCCTCGTGATGGGAGTTTGGTGGCCCTGCAACGCAGCGGCGCAGGGTTGGCGGCTATCTTGTGCTGTGGCGCGGAGCTGGCGGCCATCTTCTGTTGTGGTACTGGGCTAGCGACCACTTGGTGCTGTGGCGCTGGGGTGGCGGCCATCTTGGGTTGTGGCGCTACCATGGCGGGCATGCGCTTCCTCTCACCTCTCCGTCCGCTATGATGAGAGGGAGGCTCTGATCCATCCCAAAGAAGCCCCGGATCGAAGGGAGGCCATGGTTGAGAGTGATGCCGAGTCTCCTCTCGACCACTCCCTCCTCGCCGACCTCCCCTGGTTCCCCGAAAAACCACCAGGCGAGTTCCTTCAAAACCGCCGCTGTCCCGCTCTGTGGCTGGGGATGAGGCATGGGCAGACATACCTGCTGGTTCTCTGTTTGACGGAGTCCTTCTGTCCCGTTACGCGGCGCTTGAAAGACGGCGAGAGAACCAATTGCAGGTAAGTAATATTTATTCAAGGGATAATCCAGAGGGGTAAACAGTCCAGGGAGGGGTCGAAACCAAAACATGCATCCAAATAAAAACAAGACACGAAGACAAGGCAAGACAAGGCAAGGATGACGGACATGAAATAACCTGACATTAAACAAGGACTCCGTAACACAGACTAAGACAGACTGGGTATTTATACACAGAAGGATAATGGGGAAACAGGAGACAGGTGGGGGGAACAATCAATTACGCAACAAGGAGGAAGGTGACCATATAAGGGAACAGGAAGTGATCTGGGACAGACACCGTGAGAAGGAGGACATCTAGTGGAACCCCGGGGAACAACAACCCAGACACTGTGACACTGAGAGCACCACATATACCAGGCAAATTGAAACAAGGAGCGGACATGTTATCATGAAGCATTGTCCCCTAAGGGGAGTGGGCACTCCATCCACAGATGGTTCAGAGAATCTGGGAGATCTTCGGCAAGGCTGAGGTGGACCTCTTCACCTCAGACGTCAATTCTCACTGCCCAATTTATTTCTCAAAAACCAAGAATGCATTGGCCCATGATTGGCCCATCCTCCTGCTTTATGCTTTTACCCTGATCGCTCTGATCCCACAGGTAATCAGGTGAATAAGGGAACAAAAATAGGTTCTCTTGGTGGCTCCCCTCTGAAAGAACCAGCCATGACTATCAGAGCTAACTCAGCTGTTGAAAGCTGCCTCTTGGCCTGTTCCACTGAGACAGAATATCTTCTCTCATTCAAAATGGGACAATATGGCACCCTCAGCCCAACCTATGGGCCCTGCACCTCTGGCCACTTGACTGGACTTCCTGCTTCCCAGAGCAAGTTCTAAACACAACCTGGAGGCTCGAGCCCTGTCTATGAGACACCTCTATGCCTTAATGTGGTCTTTTTTTAACTAACTAAACCACGGCAAAGACCCTCAGACTTCTGATTTGACAGGTGTTGTCATATTGCAAGAGCTGCTGGATAATCTGCTGCTGGACATCCACGCTCAAAGCCTATGTGGCGGCCATAGCGGCTTCACATGCCCTTATCAAGGGCCAATCGGTGGGCAGACACATTTTTAATTCAGTACGTCTATGCTGTGATGAGATGCTGGGGGAGTTGGATGACTTTTTGAAAGGGACTAGAAACGGTTCAAGGAATGAAAATGAACACTGTTTTTGGCAGAACATAAAAGAAAACTGAAAAACAGTAGGGATGTGTGATGTGATGTGTCTGTGTGATGTGAGTATGCTCCCTAAAACCAGAGGCACTTCCTGGGCCTGTCGAAATGAGTTTGCTTATTTTAGGCTTGTTTTTCTGAATAGGTCATTTATTTCTTTCGCAAAACCTGGCAACAATGTTGCGTGTTAGTGTAAATGGCAAGAAACATCTTTTTTTTTTTTTCTTTCAAGCTTATGGTAAAACTGTTTGTTCTACAAACCAGTGTGTTCATAATTAAGATAATAAATAAAAATAACATCAATTTTGCAATATCAAGCTATCAAGCAGCAAAACAAGCTGTTTTGTACACCTAAAAATAGCTAAAAAATGAATGAAACCGGAAACCAGACCAGACTTCTTTCACTGGGAAAAATAAGGTCTGTCTGGTTTTAGTGTTAGAGAAAAAAATTTATTAAAGTGTTAAACTACTATTCACAGCTAAATTTTGTTTAGCTGAAGAATTGTTTTCAGTGAAATACTACATTCTCTCTGATGACATTTAGAATTTTCCTCCCCACGGGGAACACACTTTTACACAGTTCTTCTATATTAAAAACATAATGCTTTTATAGTGAGTCCAGTGCCATGAACATGTGGTCTCATGCTATGGCTCCATAAGCCTGTTTGAATGAGGGACTACAGGAAGAGTAGCTCAAGGCACTTTTATCTCTCCACACAGTGCTCCACATGTGCTCTGCAATTATCACTCACAGAGCATCCACTCTAGCCACAGCTCTGGCTCACATTTATAATGCTGCACTGGACTTATAATGAGACTGCAGCCACATTATTACCTCCAGCCAGAGAACTTCCACCCAGGGGCCCAACTCTTCCAGTCAAGCGCATCACAGTCTACAGCCACCCACCCCCATGCCCTCCTTTTCTGTGATTCTAAGATCGTCAGAAAATAGACCCTCTTTTGGCAACAGAAATATGTTTGTGTTCTTGAAAATCTCCTAGAATTTTGCCAGATGCTTTATCAACTTCATAATGTTTGAACTACTTGCATTCTAAGATAACACTCTAAACTGAGTGTTGAAACTTTAATTTAAAAAATGCTTTAAGAATACAGACTTTGTCTGTTTCTATGCTGTGAAATTTTCCCCTTTTAAAATTATAACTGGTACTATCCCTGAACCTGCAACTAAATCTAAACCTAACTCATGTAACTAACTTAAACTTCCCAGGAATTTCTTGGGTAAGTACACTGTAAGTACACATAGTTTATTTTAAGGTGTACTTGTTACAGTGTAATTATAAATTTAAGTACTGAGTAATATTAATTACTGTAACTACATGTAATTACTACAGTAGCTCATAAATACTGACCCATGCTGCCTCACTTTTCTTTCAGCACATATAGTAGATGGAGCGGACAGGCCCAGTATTCTTCAGCAGTTTATTGATTCCTATCAAGTGATGTTCTTCATTTTATTCACCCTTTGGGCTGCCACTGCTGTTGTCATCATTGGTACACATGTCCACATCCTCCCCAACACTTTTCAGTATCA
This sequence comes from Carassius gibelio, assembly GCF_023724105.1. Taxonomy (NCBI): domain Eukaryota; kingdom Metazoa; phylum Chordata; class Actinopteri; order Cypriniformes; family Cyprinidae; genus Carassius; species Carassius gibelio. Next base: position 548,074 of record NC_068415.1, read on the forward strand.
TGGATAGTTGGTTTTCAGACAGTGATTGTTCCTACAGTTCATTATCAGAATATATCTTCCTTTTCGGTCTGTTTCTGTCGGTTTTCCCCGAGAGATCCTGTCAATCATCCAGCATTCATCCAGAAGACTCCGCTTTCTGCAGGTACATGTTTTCTGCAAGAACAAAATCCGATATAACTGGAATAAATGCAACACAAGTAACAACTGATCTTTTTATTTTTGGATGGATACTAAATTGGTCTTTGTGCTTCAAAGGTAGCTAATGAATGTTAATGAATGAATGTTTATTGAGTTAAAGCCATCATATCATATATTATTAATTGCAGCAAAAACGAAATTAGCATATTAGCGAAACCTTTTTTGGTCCTTAGAAGGCTTAAAGGTAGATCACCAGAAACAGCCTGTTTATTTGTATGTAGATGCCCTCACAGCACTTTACTGTACTTACACCCGTCTTTGGGTTTTCTGTCCACTGGATCAGCACTGAATTGAGAAATATGCTTCTCAAACTGTGACCTTTGTGGGGAAAAGCTGATTCACTTCCTCAGAAGTTTGCTACACACAAATAGAAATGACAACATGCATCACATGCTAACATCATTATTTCTTCTGTTGTTTAGAAATAGTAATATCTTCACATGACTTCTACAGTCATTTGTAAATGTGGCTGTTTCTGCAGGTGTAGCGAAGCTGACTGAAAGCCCCTTCAACAGCAGCATGTCTTCAGAAATGAAGGGAAGCCCAAGATTGCGCTTGTATTCACCAGACTAAATCTCCAGATAAACCGTCTCCACCTGAAGATCGAAGAAAGTGCTTTCTCACACAGGAGTAGAAGCATGCTGAAATATATGTGTGCAAGAGTATTGCTTGCATGCTTAAAACTACTATTTTTCATTTGAATCCTAGTGCTGAAATGCTGCATATTTGATTAAATATAGCAGGGCTGCATATTGTTTTGCTTGTGTTTGATTATTTAAACATTTGACGTGTGGATTTTTTCCCCAGTAGTTTTCATAGCTTGAGACATTCAAATTTTTTTGTTGTTTGTGATGTTAAACTGTTTTTTTTTTTTTTTTTGAAGCTCAGGATAGCTTTTGAAATGTAATGTGAGACTTCGGCTCGATTATGTAGCATGTTGATTTGTGAATAGTGCAACCATTGCTTCCTTCCAAAGTGCTCTTACATGTGACAACAGCATTGGCAGCCAAAAGAGCGAATAAAGTGAAGAACATCACTTGATAGGAGTCAATAAACTGCTGAAGAATACTGTGTGATGACAGGGTGAAGGGGAAGCTGGAAACAAGTGCGAGTATGAACAATATTTTAATGAAAACAAAAACAAAAACAAACAAGATTACAAACAACGCTGGGAAGACGATAATCCAAGATGGTGTAAGGCGGTGAGTAATCCAGATGGTGGTGATGAGTTGGCACCAGGAGAGGATGGCACAGGAACTGTGGAGAATCGAGCCGAAGGTAAGTGGTGATGCTTGTGATGGTTGCGATGAGTGGATGAGGTTCCGGGGGAAGACACGAACATCCAGACGTAGAACAACACAAAAGCAAGGAACAGTTACCAACATGAAACAACGCTCTCACAAACACAAGACCTGAGACAAGCCATTATATAGAGGTAGAGTAATGAGTGACAGCTGCTGCTGATGACAATTAACAGAGACGCCCACAAGCTAATCAGTGCAGAAGCGAAACACACAGACTTCACCACAAAGTGCAAAACCCAGAGATCACGGTTTACCAACCGTGACATACTGGGCCCGTCTGCTCCATCTACCATATGTGCTGAAAGAAAAGTGAAGCAGCATGGGTCAGTATTTATGAGCTACAGTATATGTCACAAATCCTGTCCATGGACTGTCCGCTTGCCACCAGAGGTCACCCTCCCATTATATTCACTTTCACATTACACAGACTGTTGCATGTCACTCTTGAATACATTTCCCATCATCCATAACACTGATTGCAGACAGCTGTAACCAATCAAGTCATGAGTAAGTCTCCCTCCACCCATCCTCACCACATTCTACAGAGGAACCATAGAGAGCGTGCTGACCAACTGCATCACTTTCTGGTACAGGAACTGTAGTGCAGCCGACCGTAAGACCCTCCAGCGGACAGTGAACACAGCTGCAAAGATCATCGATGCCCTTCTCCCCTCCATCTTGGACATTTTCCTCACATGATGCAAAGCCAACAGTATCATGAAGGACCCCACCTGCCACAGTCTCTTCCAGCTCCTACCATCAGGAAGATGGTACCAGAGCATCACAGCCCGCTCTGCCCGCTTTGAGGTTTTATAAAGTATAAACTCTTATAAACTCTTAAGAATAGCAGTTACTTCTGCACACAACTCCCACAGTGTTTGATCCCGTTGTCAGTACGAATGAAGTCAACGCAAAGATTGTATACATACCGAGATGGTGAATGGGAGAAAGTGCACAGAGCAATATGGCATAAAAAGTCTGGTCTTAAATAAAAGACAGAATCATGAATTAGTCTCATGGCACCAACTGTTGTTTCTTTCCACCTTTTTCTTATAACGAGCTTACTGCATTTTGTATGATATATTATAGGTGTCACAATCTCTAACTGGAGTGCCCACAAGCTCCACTAGACGGGACTTCATTTCATACTGTTGCCACTTACTCTGGAATCCATTTCCCATAATCATTTGAATGGACTCATCAGAGCTCATCAACTGAAACCATATGTCTCTCGATACCTTATCAGTTTCACACTATAAGAATGTCTAATACACACTATCACATAGCTGGTGATTGCATGTTCATATGATTTCCTAGTTTCCTTGTGTTCCTTGTTTTCCCAGTTTCCTAGTTCTCAGAGTTTCCTAGTTTTGCCCTGCCTGTGTTTTGAACCTGGACTTGTTTTTGATTGTTTGCTGCCTGTCCTGATCATTGCTGGTTTTGGATTACTCTTTTGCCTCTGCCTCTTTTGGATATTATTGGTTGCTATTTCTGGACGCTGTCTGAATTGATCACACACTCTTTAAATAAAGCCTGCATTTGGATTCCAAACTCCGTTGATGCTACCCTCATTACAGAATCACTAGCCTCACCCTGATCCAATGGCTTCATTCAGTTATCTAGGCCAGCCATGAATCTATGATCTCCGTCAAGGTGAGCGGCCTTTATAAGATTGTGTGTTGGACTTCATTGAACTGGCTCACTCAACCTCATTGGATGAGGTGTGTTTAAGGATATTTTTTCAAGGAGGGCTATCTGAGACGTTCAGCGTCATTGTGGCATCCAGACTGGTCCTTAGCAGATAATATCAATCTGGCACTTCAATTGAATCGCTCTGCATTCACCATGGGTATAGTGGAAGGGGACTGCAACATGGCTGCCACACCACAGCCTTCTACTGTCATGGTTACCTCTCGAGTCTCATCTCGTCCTGTCTGCTGTCCCGGAGTCTATCTACAAGATGGCCCCTAGCCCAGAGTATTTCCATAAGATGGCTGCCAGTCCAGATATTGTTCACTAAAAAGCAGTCTACCCAGAGACTGTTCATAAAATGTTAGCCATTCCAGAGTCTTGTCCCGTCATGGGTGCTGATCCAGAGTCTCATACACTCTCAGCTGATCTTCCAGAGTCTCCTCATGTCTCTACTGATCTTCCAGAGTCTCGTCACATCTTGGCTGATCTTCCAGAGCCTCGGCACAACTCAGCTGATATTCCAGTGCCTCATCAGGTCTTGCCTGATCTTCCAGTGTCTCGTCACATCTCAGGTGATCTCCCAGAGCCTCATCAAATCTCAGCTGACGTTCAATAGTCTCGTCATGTCACAGTTTACATCTCAGAGCCACATCCTGTTGTGGTTATGGTACCACAACCCACCACAGTCCTGTAAATAAAACAAGTTGCTAAGAGTCAAAGTCTCCAGTGTCACTATCCAGTGTGAAGGATCCATCGCTGGTGATGGTAAGAACTGCTGGCATTCTAGGTGTCGCTATGCTCCCGAGCAACTCAGTTTAAACACCTTAAAGTCGGCCTGCCACTACTCACCTCAATTCCTTCAGGCACAGTGGAGCAAGTCTTGGAAATAGACAATGTAATCTCTGTCCTGTCAGTTCTCTGTGTTTGGGCTGCACACACCACTGTAATGTAGTTTCCCCAGAGGTGGCAGCCTTCACTGCGGAACCTCCTGAGGTGGTGGCGCCCACTCTACTGCCTGAATCTGATCCTGAAGTCTACCCCAGAGAAGGCTTCTGATCCCAAGTCTGGCCCAAAGAAGCCTCCTGATAACCAAGGCTAGGCCAAAGAAGGCTTCTGTTCCTGAGTTTAGCCCAGAGAGGGCTTCTGTTCTCGAGTTTGGCCCAGAGAGGACTTTTGTTCCTGTGTACTTCAGAGATTATTTCAGTCCATGACCACATGTTTATTTGCACTCTTGATATCAGTCATGTGTCAGCTTCAACCTCAGAAAAAGCTCAGTTTTCACTTCAGCCCCTGACCTTAGTCTAGTGAGGTCTTCAGCTCCTGAGCACAGTAAAAGATGGCTGAATTCCTGAATCTGGTCCAGATTCCACTTTAGTCCCAGAGTCTGCTCTAGAATCCACTGGATTCTATGAATCCATTTCCCAACCTTCTCCAGCCTCTGAGTTTGCTCCAGAACTCACTCCTGTCCATGGATCAGCTCCAGCATTGGATCCAGCATTGGCTCCAGTCTCTGAGTCAAAGTCACCTTTATTTATATAGCACTTTAAACAAAATACATTGCGTCAAAGCAACTGAACAACTTTCATTAGAAAAACAGTGTGTCAATAATGCAAAATGATAATTAAAGGCAGTTCATCATTGAATTCAGTTATGTCATCTCTGTTCAGTTAAATAGTGTCTGTGCATTTATTTGCAATCAAGTCAACGATATTGCTGTAGATGAAGTGACCCAAACTAAGCAAGCCAGAGGCGATAGCGGCAAGGAACTTGTATGTTATGTGTATGCCAGGTTAAAGAGATGGGTCTTTAATCTAGATTTAAACGTAGCGGACGTAGAGGATTATAATGTAAAAGGAGCTCATTCAAATACTGAGGTGCTAAACCATTCAGGGCTTTATAAGTAATAAGCAATATTTTAAAATCGATACGATGTTTGATAGGGAGCCAGTGCAGTGTTGACAGGACCGGGCTAATATGGTCATACTTCCTGGTTCTAGTAAGAACTCTTGCTGCTGCATTTTGGACTAGCTGTAGTTTGTTTACTAAGCGTGCAGAACAACCACCCAATAAAGCATTACAATAATCTAACCTTGAAGTCATAAATGCATGGATTAACATTTCTGCATTTGACATTGAGAGCATAGGCCGTAATTTAGATATATTTTTGAGATGGAAAAAAGCAGTTTTACAAATGCTAGAAATGTGGCTTTCTAAGGAAAGATTGCGATCAAATAGCACACCTAGGTTCCTAACTGATGACGAAGAATTTAATGAGCAACCATCAAGTCTTAGACAGTGTTCAAGGTTATTACAAGCAGAGTTTTTAGGTCCTATAATTAAGAACTCTGTTTTTTCAGAATTTAGCAGTAAGAAATTACTCGTCATCCAGTTTTTTATATCAACTATACATTCCATTAGTTTTTCAAGTTGGTGTGTTTCACCGGGCTGCGAAGAAATATAGAGCTGAGTATCACCAGCATAACAGTGAAAGCTAACACCATGTTTCCTGATGATATCTTCCAAGGGTAACATATAAGGCGTGAAGAGTAGCGGCCCTAGTACTGAGCCTTGAGGTACTCCATACTGCACTTGTGATCGATATGATACATCTTCATTCACTGCTACGAACTGATGGCGGTCATATAAGTACGATTTAAACCATGCTAATGCACTTCCACTGATGCCAACAAAGTGTTCAAGTCTATGCAGAAGAATGGTGTGGTCAATTGTGTCAAACGCAGCACCTAAGATCCAATAAAACTAATAGAGACATACACCCACGATCAGATGATAAGAGCAGATCATTTGTAACTCTAAGGAGAGCAGACTAAGTACTATGATACGGTCTAAATCCTGACTGGAAATCCTCACATATATCATTTTTTTCTAAGAAGGAATATAATTGTGAGTCTTATATAGATCTCATTCATGAAAATGAGCCAGAGTTTGCCCCAGTCTATGAGTCTGATCTAGATCCCCTTGAGGTGGTAACTTCTTTTGCAGAGCCTCTTCTCACAGTAGCAGCACTCTTTCCTGGGCTCACGTTGTTCCCTGCCACCTCTTTTTCTAACACGGACACTATTTCTGAACTCTCCATTTTACCTGATACTTCTGTTATGGCCATTGAGTGTCACCTCTAAACTATCTGTGTCTGTTGAAGCTCCTGTTGCTACTGCTGCACAAACTCCAGAGGTGGCAGCATCCACTGCAGATCCTCCAGAGTCGGTGGCATTGGCTGCAAAAACCTCCAGAGATGGCAGCATCCACTGTAGAACCTCCAGTGGTTGTGGAGGTGTTTGCTTCAGCTCCTCTCAAAATACGGGTGTCAATGTATGAGCTCTTTGCCTGTCCCCTTATGGATGAGAAGGCTGTTTCTGAATTCTCAGTCTGTCCTGTCACAGCTTTGAAGGCCATCTGTAAACTCTCCACCTGTCCTGTTATGATTAAGAAGGTTGTTTTTTAAATTCTCAGTCTGTCCTGTTATGGTTGAAGAGGATGTTTTTAAACCCTCAGTCAGTCTTGTTACGGCTAAGAAGGCCATTTACGAACTCTCAGTCTGCCCTGTTCCAACAAAGGAGGTCTATTCTGAACTGTGTGACTATCCTGTCCTGGCCAAGAAGGCCGGTCCTGAACTTGCTCACTTTGTCAACAGCGCACAAAGCGTCACAATAGACCACGCTCACGCACGCTGGGCCATGCAAGTATCACTTTTCTATGGAGATTTAAATGCTGCTTTAAAGTGTTGCTATGATTTTATCAGTTTTTGGCTTCCAAAAGTTACTGACTGTGATTTCCATACCTGAGCTCATTCTGTGATCTCATTCATTTTCTCTCTCTCTCTCTCTCTCTCTCCTTTATTTGGATTCTGTTATGTCTTGCAAAAAGTTTACTGTCTGTATTGTCGTACGCATATTTACTCTGTGTGATTTGTAGTTTCGATGTATTATTAGTCAATTATTAAAAACCCATATATTCATGATTCTCGTCTCCACCACCCGCTCACATTACGAGTCACTGAGATGTCTGATCTTTAGCTACAAGCTTTAAATTTAGAAACTAAATTTATCATAATGATAGGATAATGTTTTCGTGGCCAGAGAATATTTTTCCTTGAATTATAAGAAGAATTGATAGGTCAATCTTACGGCCGTTTGCTGGACAAACCACTGTTTGATTTGCAGTAATTTACAGTAAGAGATATCACATTAATTGATATGAAGAATGGAATATTGACATATAAATGAGTAAGTTACAGTGCCCTGTAATGATTTATTGATGAATGCAATTGAGCTATTTTTCATAATCAATAAAATATTAGTGTAACTGTCATATGATATGCATATTAATCATATTCCTGATTAATTATTCAAATTCCCCATATATCATATGAGTTAATTATTCTGTACAACTCAAAAAATTTGGTCTTTTAATTTAACTTATTGCATCTTAATACATTTTGCCACATTAAGTTTGTTTATTTGTTTTTTCTACTGGAGGAAAACGCTTAACGAAAGACTTTGCGTTCATATTTTGCTGTTCTGTGGCCACGGATTTTACGGTCTTGTCTTTTTCTTGCAGGACCCTGTACGTTATAGTAGTAGGCCTACTAATTTAGTTTTAATCATTTAATCACCACCACAGCATCTTGTCTCCATTGGCAACACGCATGATTTGTTTTTCGATTTCAAGTGACGTCACAGGTAGTGGAGAGTGCAAGTGGTGATTGCAAGTGATATTGTAATTGAGTTTCTTTTTTCTTGTCTTCACCACCTGACTACTGTTGTAAAATGTTTAGAGATTCAAACAAAAAGTTATCAATAAATAGAACAAAATATATAATAAAAATTAAGACTGCAAGTGACGTCACTAGCGGAAGCACAAGTGTCTGAGAGTCTTTAATTCGCCTCCCATGTTAACAGGTTAGAGCTTGCAGACGGATTGTGTGAGACAACGCGTGCATGCTAGAAATAGAACCAAAGCCGATTTTCCACGCAACATGCGAGTTTGTTGGAAGCAATTCCAGGCAAAATAGAATAGGAAAACATGTTTATATGCCATTGTGTACACCAATACATATTAACGAGAACTTTTTCTCTTTCGTGCAGCGAGCATTAGGTCTCACAGCAGACGCAGTGTGAGGAAAATCTCCCTGACTCTGAAGGGTCCACGAACACCTGACTCGACTCTGGAGAGTTCACTGGAACCTGACTCGACTCTGTGGGGTCAACAGGAACCTGACTCGACTCTGGGGGGTCAACAGGAACCTGACTCGACTCTGGAGAGTTCACTGGAACCTGACTCGACTCTGGAGAGTTCACTACAACCTGACTCGACTCTGGAGAGTTCACTGGAACCTGACTTGACTCTGGAGAGTTCACTGGAACCTGACTCGACTCTGGAGGGTCAACAGGAACCTGACTCGACTCTGGAGAGTCCACTGGAACCTGACTCGACTCTGGAGGGTCAACTGGAACCTGACTCGACTCTGGAGGATCAACTGGAACCTGACTTGACTCCAGAGGGTCAGCTGTGACTGTCATCCTGTGCAGCGGTGCTGGGCGAGCAGCCATCTTGGGCCATGACTCTGGACAGGCGGCCATCTTGTGCTGTGGTGCTGGACCGGTGGCCAATTTGGGCATTGGCGCTGGGTTAGCGGCCATCTTGTGCTGTGGCGCTGGGCTGACAGCCATCTTGGGCCATGACTCTGGACAGGCGGCCATCTTTTGCTGTGGTGCTGGACCGGTGGCCGATTTGGGCAATGGCACTGGGTTAGCGGCCATCTTGTGCTGTGGCGCTGGGCTGACAGCCATCTTGTGCTGCGGCGCTGGACTGGCGGCCATTTTGGGCCATGACTCTGGACGGGCGGCCATCTTGGACCGTGGCTCTGGACCAGTGGCCATCTTGGGCATTGGCGCTGGGTTAGCAGCCATCTTGTGCTTTGGTACTGGGCTGGCGGCCATCTTGGGTTGTGGCGCTGGACCGGTGGCCATTTTGGGCAGTGGCGCTGGACCGGCGGCCATCCTGGGCTGTGGCTCTGAGCTGGCGGCCATCTTGTTTCGTGACGCTGGGCTGGCGGCCATCTTATGCAACCGGGCTGGGCTGGTAGCCATCCTGGGCAGTGGTGCTGGGCTGACGACCACCCTGCCGGAAGAGACAGGAGTGGCAGGGGCATCCCACAGAAGCCGATGCTGCAAGTAGCACACAAATTCCCAGAACTCGAATGCGTCTAAATGAGCCATTTCCTCCTGAGGAACCGGGTCATCCAGCCCGCTGTTAAAGTAATCCTTTAGGGCCTTGTCATTATATCCCATGCCCTCAGCCAAGGACCAGAACACCTGTGCCATGGCTCCCACCTCATTGCCCTCTTGGCGGAGAGCGGTCAGCTTAAAAATACTTAGCTCTCCGCTCCACCATCCTGGCTGGGAAACGGAAAAACATCAAACGCCATACCGCTGGATCTTGCTGTGACGGAGTCCTTCTGTCATGACCAGTGATACAAGGATACATGGTGAGAGATCCAATTGCAGGTAAGTCTTTATGTAAGGGGTAATCCAGAGAGAATAAACAGTCCAAGCAGGGGTCGATACCAGACAAAACCAAACCAAACATAAACAAACAAGGACACAGGGCAGGAGCACGACAAGATGACAGACATGAATTAACAAGGACTCGTGACACATACTAAGACAGACCGGGTAAGACACAAGGATACACAAGTGACAGCTGGGTGCAAATTAAGCAGAGGATGTGAGGAATGTGATTCATAAAGTGACAGACACCGTGGGGAAGCAGGACACCTAGTGGATTCCCAGGGAATACAACCCAGACACTGTGACAGTGAGAACTTTCCCGGTAGAGCACTTACTTTTTCTCTTCCGTCCAGCGAGCATTGGGACTCACAGCGGACGCAGTGTGAGAAAATCTCCCGGTCAAGCTTTCATTTCCCTCTTTCCCATTTTCTTTTTCTGTCCAGCGAGCATTTGGTCTCACAGGCGGACACAGCGAGAACTTTCCCGGTAGAGCACTTACCTTTTCCCTTCCGTCCAGCGAGCATTGAGTCTCACAGCGGATGCAGCGGGTGTTTAGTTCGGCGGCTGTCCTCTGCTCTTTAGCTTTTTGGGGGGTACTCTAGGTTCGGGCCATTCCCGAGCTCGGAGGCCCTTCCCCAGACAGCACACCAAATATGCATTATAATACTTCAGCTAATTATATGTAATGATCTATGTGATATGTGTGATCTCGTGAAATGTAGTTTCATAACAAGGTTTGGGAGGAGCTCGTCAGATACTTAGCCTAATAAGCACAGGTGGAACCACTTAAGGTAATCAACCTTAGGGTATAAACACTGCTGAATTAGCCTACCTGTCTCCACTGACGGTTTATCAGCATCCCCCCTCCACCCCATCTCCTCCACTAGAGTTAATTTTACACTTTTATATACAAGTGGGGGTACTCTAGGTTCGGGCCATTCCCGAGCTCGGAGCCCCTTCCCCGGACAGCACGCCAAATATGCATTATAATACTTCAGCTAATTATATGTAAGAGTGAACTTGTGAACCTTATTTTAAATAGTTTCCAGTGAAAATATAAAAAATATTTCCCGCCTAAAGGAACTTTCATGCCTGGCTGGTTGTTTTGGCAACTGGCACGTGTCCCACCTTAGCTCGGTTCATTTGGGCATATGTGAACATGGCAATCGTGCTCAGATCCACGCCAAAACAATTGGTCCGAGATGAATTGAATCCACCCTATCTGCCCTAAATAGTATTGAAAACTAGTAATATCACATAGAATTCAGGATGGATAGTTTTCACAATGGGATGCAGGTGATGTCTGAGCATGTCTAAGCCATTCAAAATCAAAGCTGTCTATGAGCCGAATTCTGGAAAATAAACTGTGGAACCAATGAGAGGACAGTATACTCACACGTGACGTGTATTAACAATTTTGGTCATCTTTAAAGTGAATTTTGCATAAAATATTTATATTTTAATCAGCCCAGTTATATACAAACATTACTAAATTATCCAATTGAAAAATAGCATAAATACCCAAATACTACACAACTATAGTGTAAAAATATCATGTGACACGAAGAATGACACGATTGTGTTACAAAATCTCGTATCTCTGGAACTCATTGTTATTACCGTATTTTAAACTTTTAGATTAGGCTTTCTAGACTAGGAAATATAAAGTTTGTTCACAAACTTTTACTTCATCTAGTTTATTTTTATGATCATCATCATTCATTACATCATTTTTTTTCTTTCCCTGGACACCAGAGAACTTCTGTCTTTCTGAACAGAGATAATTTATTAGTTTACATCTGTTCACAATCAGGAAGGCTGACTGATGTCTGTGGAAGTGCTGTTTGGGGGAAGATAGATCATGCATCGAACAGGTGTGCATCGTGAAAGCAATAAAATAGTTATGTTTTTGTAATAAACAAAATTCATAGTACTGAAGTAGAATTGGTATTAAAAAAATGTTACAAAAAAAATAAAAAAAAATAAAAATAAAAATAAAAAAACTAACTCATTTTGGTGCCCTAGGGATCGGTGTCGCACTTAGCATTTGCCTATTCCGCCTAAGACACAGGCTGTCCCTGCTTCCAGTTTGGGGATTTTCCAATCAAAAAGACAAAAGCCAATAATTTCAAATCATAAGGCTGCACTACAAATAATCATTGTCCATCAATTTGACTAAATGAGCTGTCAATTATTCTTGTCCTATTTTCAGACATCAGGAGAATAATGTAAAACTTATTATAACTATATATATATATATATATATATATATATATATATATATATATATATATATATATATATAATGTAACAATGTATAGGAATACCATTAGAAGAGATCTTTTTTCCACTGCATTCTTTTCGTCCTGATTATTTGAAATGTTAATTTTTATTCGACTGTAGCAGTATATTTCATTAAAGCAATGAATGTTGCATAATATATAGACAGAGACATATATTATAGTAATATGTCTGTAACATTGCTGTAGAAATAATTAAGATTTTAGGATTATTTATGGTCTGTTAAAAGTAATTTTTGTTCTTAGTTCATAGAATGATTGTTTCATTGATTGTTTACAGTTTAACTGAATTTACTCCCTCTCATGGGGTATAGGATAAAGGTTGATAGGAACCAGAGCATCTAATGTCAGAAACAGTGACAGAATTAATTTATGCTTTATGCATGAAGACAGATTACAATTTACCATGCCACATCAAATAGCACCATTGACTCCAAATGCCACTGGTTCTTTGTACAGTTTGTATGTTGAAATATTTTGAAACACAAATCAGATTAAAGCTATAGTGGTTCAGTTAATAATGACTGTCAAATCCTTTAAAATGTAATTTCTCTCATTAAAAATATTCTTCTCAATGCATCCCATTACCCCCATAATGTATGTTTAGGCTAATTACCATTGTCTGGGAAGTGAGAAGTGCAACCAGCTCTCTAATTTTTTTTTTGTTTGCACTATATCTTAAACAGCAAGATGTTATTGCTGCTTACTATAGCCATGTGTTTACCAAAGAACGAAAGAATCATATCTTAATATTAAAATAAAAATCTTCAAAGCAAAGTGTGGAAGATTTTTATTAATAAGATTTAAATAATCAAGTATAATCAATGTGAATCTAGCCATTTTTGGTGCTAGTTATTATTCCATTATAATCCCATAGTTTAAGTATAGGAAGAAATATGCCTATGTGGCCAGATTGTACAGACCCAGATGAGAAACATCTGGAAAGACACACAAAAGGGCCTTTCTCTTTACCATAACAAGTAGGGGGCCCCTTCTCTCTAGGGAGGAATCGAATTGTAAGCATAAGAAAAATTATGAAATGCCCTGTATACTGTATATAAGGAGATACCGCATAACATTCAATAGATCTCCGTGCAAGGAACTCAGCTTTATTCTCCTTGAAATAAAGAAATATTTTCTTCTGAAAGCAAAACCCCAGATTGTGTGTGATTCTTCATAGCAGCGGCAGACGACACTACAGAAGCTCTAGATATAAATTTAGATTTACCTTTACTTGCTGTTTTGACATAAACATGACTGTTTCTTTTTTCTTTTTTTTCTTTCTGAGAAACCAGAGGAAAGAATGCAACCTAATGCACCTCAGGAGGCAGCGAGCGCAATGATTAGTGCATTGACTATAACAGCTGATAGACATTTGGCAGAATTTCAACCCTATAATATAGAAGAATCCCTAATTAAGCGTCATGTGATGCTGGAAAGTGCCACTGGCCTCTCTGTGGGCACATACGTATTCCACTCATCAGCCTAATTCAAATGCAAGACATGCTCGTGGCAGTTTTATGAAAAGATCTGGGTTGACAGCAACATGCACACAGAGGGAAGGATCATTTTCTTTTCAGATTTAGGATGCTACCCTTGTGTTTTTTCTCCGCAAATCAGAGCTCAGTCATTATACACGCAAGCCATTTTATAACCAATAGCATTATCAGTCAACCCCTCCCCTCACTTCCATTTGCATTCAGCATTTTGTTGTATTACACTGCAATCATGAACCAATTACATGTAAATACATACCAATGATGCTACAGTACTGCATTTCTGACAAACGTGATTCACTGACCTTTGAGCTCAAGAGGAAAATGTTCAATTTTTGTATATGTTTTTTGGAGGGGAAGGTGGTGTGCCCAATTTGAGCTGACATCATCAGTATATGTAAATTTGCCTTATGTAAAGAAAAAAAAAAAAAAAAAAAGGGAAGAGTGTCCCCTGAATGAGGGCTGAGCTCAGAAACTTGTCCAAAGGCTTGAGCGCATTCTTTCTGGGGCTGAAGGACTGCACGGTCGGAGCGATGCATCAGCCAGCTGCCTTTGAAGCAGATAAACCCATTAAAAGCATGAAGAGCATTTTCATATATTTTAGCTAGAGGCAGGTGGCTAGATTTAAAGGCTGTTCACTAAGTACTCTTTTTGTCCAAACCTTATTAACAAAGCTCATGCTGTTTCGTCTATGGACTACAATGTCAAATTTGCTTTGTGGGTCATGTGTAGAATTTGCACAGAAATCATTTCATCCTTTAAATATGCTACAATACTATACTGAAGGATGTATTATACAATTGATCATGTAATTATACGTAACTGGAGAAGATAAATTATACTTTTGCTGTGGTCTGGAAGAAACACTGATTCAGACCTCTATGTAATCATACGTCAGTGGACAATCACTGACAGCATTTGCTGCATATCTGTTTCAGTAGCGGCTGTGTGGCAAAAGTCAGTTTCCATAGTGATTGTGGTGAATGCAGTAGATTAGCAGCACGGTGTAGTGAGGAGAGATTGCAGACAGTGTGACGTGCTCTGTGTTACGCTGTGCTCATAATGCTCTGTGCACGATATGTTGACTGTTTTGTAGCTTCATAACAAAAGTCTACATTTCAGTTGTTAATTAGAAATAAATTACTGTCTGATATAATTAAACACATTATATGTCTTTTGCTATAATGATTTGTGTCCATACATTTCTGTAACAAGGAAGTCTTTTTTTTTTTTTTTTTGTTAAAGAATGAACGGTAAAGCCAGTTAAATGCTGGCTTAGACATTTAGGCCTTTGTGTAACTCGAGTGCAATTCTGAGGCAGATATTTTTTTTTTGTTGAGAAATTGAAACATGAAAATTTAATATTTGCTAATGAAAGGAGACAAAAAAAGGATAGATATAAATGGGAGCAAACCCCAGCAGAAACTCTAATATAACAAGGATGCTGAGACCATTTTGCTGTTGCCTAGCAACACTTGAACAAAATTTTAAAAACGATTTAGATGCCCCATACTGCTTTGAGGGATGTATATTTTTATACAGCCCACCTAAATGGTCTGCGGTGTTTGCGCACAACCTAGATCCTCTGCACTTGTAACCAACAATTTATAGTCAATTTTTCAAGGTTCACTAAGACAAGTCAGAGACACCGAATACAAGCGTTCTCAAACAGTAATGACACAAGAATGATTGCTTACTCTCTTATAGCTGACAGGATTTGCATATTTCATCAAAACAAAATCAAGCCCAAGTCATTATCGGGTAGATGAGAGAAATCATTTAAAAATATATGCAGAATTTGATTCACAGTTTTATGAAAAATGGTGTAGTGGTTTCTTTTTCAGGTCATTTAGAACATATGTTGTCATATTGTACTACCTACAAAGATTTCTTCAACTTACAGACTCTTAAATTAAAATAATAACTAAATAATTAAATAAAATCTGATCTATTTTTTTTGTTAAACAAATCACAATACATTTTCTTTCCAGCAGCATTAAATTATCTTATATTTAAAACCAATAATAAAACAATGCATCATACAATTATTTCTTTCTTTTTGTCACAAATTTGAATTCATATGACTGAACAAACCTGTTTCTTTATATATATATATATATATATATATATATATATATATATATATATATATATATATATATATATATCTGAATGCCTTTGACAGCCTTTTGATTATCACATATTTATTTCTAAATGAGCCTATCTGGGCATAACCTGGTATCACCAGCAAGTCAAAACTACTCAAGTGTACACAGCAGGTGCATAAATCGGTCATGTTTTCACAGCCCATAAGCAAAGGGAGATGCAGCCAGATGGAGTGCAAATGTTACATTTCATGTAGTATCATTAATAGGTTAGTTCACCCCTTGTTGGTTCACCATCTGCTTCCAATTGAGTTCTCCACTCTGAGCCAAGCTTTGAGAGAGGAGGTGAAATCTATACCACTCTGACCCAAATCCCACATTGGGTTCATTCGCTTTTAACTAAGCAGTATTTACAGACTTCCACATTCAGAAGAAAAAAGCTAGCTAATCAGTAAGTACATGATATATCTTTCATACATACGATGGACTGAAAAGCTGAAAATGCTTTACTCACCGCAGATTTATGGACTCCCAACAAAAGGTCAAGACTGCCCTGTATACTAGGAAATTTTTGCAATCCAGTTATGCATCCCATAAAAGATAGTGTACAAGATTTTTTTTTTTTTTTGTTTTTGTTTGAGGCATTCTTTCTTTAAGTGTTCAGTTTCAGATGAGGAGTGATATTTCCTGCTCACACCTGATGCTGTGTCAGTGGCTTCACCTTTTCTGCTCCTCATCTGCCATATTTTTTATATATATTATGGTTTGAAGTGGGCTGGGTTTTAAGAGGGATTTAGAATGGGCAATGAATGCATGAGTTCATTTTACCTCATGATAGCCACAGATGTTTGTGTGTGTGTGTGTGTGTGTGTGTGTGTGTGTGAGAGAGAGAGAGAGAGAGAGAGGGAGTAAATCAATGAAACTTGAATTTTAAGTCAAGATTTCAAGGATTTAATGAGAGAGAGAAAAATAAGAAATAGCCAATGTTCTTAATATGCTGTTGCATCCCAAGAATTATGCTCAGTTTTAGAACAAAGAAACCTAAATATTACACCGATATATCAGAATAATTTTACTTGAGTGTGATTTAACATAAGGTAAAGATTTGAATGCCTGACCTGAAAGTGTGTGTGCGTGTGTATGCGTGTGTCCGTTGGGGGGTGTTGACTTTCACATGACATTGACGCTCTGGAAATGTTGAGTAGCTGCTGATCTCAGACAGTCGTTGCTCGGTGGATTCAGCACCACTCGCCCGTGGACAGCTCCCGCAGGACCGCTTTACATGGACAGAAGGCTCATTTACGTGCCAAGACATTCTGGAAGTTTACAACTTGGAGAGGAATCTACGGATACCTCACTGCATGACACACTGGAATATTGCTTTTGGGAAAGAAGCCAAATTCACTGTAAGTATATACGATAAATTTGGAAACGATTTTCATTTAATTAAAATGTCTTAAATGTGTTCGTGTGCGTGCGTGTCTGTGTGTTTAAATTAATTAAATTAAATGGGTATAACAGTAGTACATGCATCAAAACACTTGCGAAACATAATGGAGAAGCTGGCTGATCGTTCGATAAAAAATAAATAAATATTTATATCTGAAAATTGCCTGCTCATGACAGGCAATTCTGTCTCAATTAGAGACGGCAGCGCTCTTGTTTTTTTTTTTTTTACGGGGGGAAAACAGTGGTTTCGTGTGTTTCGGTGTTTTCAGGTTAACTGAAACTGGTTTGATCGGGTGTTTGCGTGGTGGATCTCTGCTGCTGTCTGAAATCAGAGACATGGCGACAAACAACACCAAAAACACCGATGGACAAGTTGTGACGGAACTCAACGAGATCACAACTAACGACAAACCCAAAGCGGAGGACGTCAAACCAGAGAAAAAGAAGAAAGACATCCCAGACAGAGAAACTTGGGGTGGGAGATTTGATTTTCTCCTGTCATGTGTGGGCTACGCCATCGGACTGGGCAATGTGTGGAGATTTCCTTATCTGTGCGGGAAAAACGGCGGAGGTAAGAGCTTCTCCGAGAGTCTGATATGTTGTGTCTGGATGAATGTGTGCTTTGTGTTTCTGTGCACAGCTCCACTGTGTGCTTTCATCTATTTCTGTGATTCCAGGGGCTTTCTTGATTCCTTATTTTTTGACGCTTATTTTTGCTGGAGTCCCTCTATTTTTTCTTGAATGCGCTCTTGGACAATACACATCCATTGGCGGCCTTGGGGTTTGGAAACTAGCTCCAATGTTCAAAGGTATATGATTTCTGTTCACCTTTCTTTTAAATCTTCTGCCATACTTACTGCTGGAAAAAATGCGAGTATGTTTTTAGAAGAATGCAATGTTGATGTTGTGTGAGACCCAGCAAATGCAAAATTGGATGAGTAGATTTAAACGTTAAGTTATGTTTTGTAAGTTATGTTATGACTGATAACATAACTGATGACTGCTTTGAAGGAATGAATGTAAATGATAATATAACAGACTGTCATAACTACAGGTGTTGGTCTTGCGGCTGCTGTTCTCTCATTCTGGCTGAACATTTACTACATTGTCATCATTTCCTGGGCAATTTACTACTTATACAACTCCTTTACCACTGTAAGCATTCCTTGTCATATGCTCTTGCATGCCATAAAAAAGTAATTTGGAGAATATTTAGGTTTTTATTCTTGGCAAAAAAAATAGAAAAAAGAAAAAAATGTAAAGCATTATTTTGCTTTTTCTAGGAGCTTCCATGGACATCTTGTAACAAACCATGGAACACAGACAGATGTTATACAAACTACAGCATAGTAGACACCACCAATCTCACCAGCGCTGTCATGGAGTTTTGGGAGTAAGATTTTGCGCAAATTGATGTGCATGACCTTCTCTGACCTTTATACATGAAAATACATAATGCTTGTGTCCAGTAAGTGTCTTGTTGTGAAGTGTAATTGTGTTGCATGATGTGCATATACAGACGCAATGTGCATCAAATGACTGATGGCTTAGAAAAACCTGGTGAAATTCGTGCGCCACTTGCAATAACACTGGCCATTGCCTGGGTCCTTGTGTACTTCTGTATCTGGAAAGGTGTTAGCTGGACTGGAAAGGTGAGATGTCTTTGTCGGTCTGGATTTTGAGTGAGTTTGTAATGATTTCACTGCAGTGAATGTAAAGCACATATGCTTACCATAAACTTTGTAGGAGTAGGCAAAAATGCTCTATGGGTTTCTTGTAGCATGAAAGCAATTTCCATTATTTTTTTAACAGACACGAACACACTTGCTGAACAAATGCTCATGGGTAAATGTCTGATAGAGAAATACATTTTTTGCAGGTTGTTTACTTCTCTGCCACCTACCCATACTTCATGTTGTTCATTTTGTTTATCCGTGGAGTGACCCTGCCTGGGGCTAAAGAGGGAATCATGTTCTATGTCACTCCTGATTTTGAGAAGCTGAAGGAGTCTGAGGTGATTTTACACGCTTAATCATTCAAACAGGATCAAACAAACCCAATCTTGCTGCTGAACACTTTCATTTTCCATCTCAGGTTTGGCTGGATGCTGCAACACAGATTTTCTTCTCCTATGGTTTGGGTCTAGGCTCTCTTATTGCTCTGGGCAGCTACAACCCTTTCAATAACAATGTGTACAGGTATGAATGATGCAATCGACATTTCATCAGTTAGATAACTCAACCCTCTTTTAGTGTTTCAGGCCCTTTTCACCCTGACCATTTGTCCCCCCCTTTTTTTTTGATGATGTGAATGCTGTTTGTTTGAACAAGCCAGATCTCAAACTGTGACTGACTGTGATTATGTGTCCATTATCAGACTTGACATTTTAGCATATGAAAAGTGAGGATTACCATCAAATTACATTTGAAGTTTGGCTATATCACTTACATAATCCATCTTCTTCTGAAATGATAAAATGATATGCTCCTTTTAAATCAGACAAAGAAGTTTATATCACATTTGAGGACAGAATCCCTTTTCCCTCTCTTTTTTCTGCAGGGATTCTATCATTGTGTGCTGTATAAATTCCTTCACAAGTATGTTTGCTGGATTTGTGATTTTCTCTATTGTGGGCTTCATGGCACATGTGACAAAGAGATCCATAGCTGATGTAGCTGCATCAGGTAATCCATTCATTTTTACATAATTAATAATTAATAAATTTTTATATTGGTTGAAGTATAGATATTTCTCTTAAGTGTTAATATAACTTCTTTTTTTCATGGCTTACACAGGTCCTGGTTTGGCATTTTTAGCTTATCCAGAAGCTGTGACGCAGTTGCCCGTCTCACCACTGTGGGCTATTCTCTTCTTTTCCATGCTGCTGATGCTGGGAATCGACAGTCAGGTGAGAATATCACATATTCAAGCTCTGACCTAGAAACAGAAGTGAATGGGATCTGGTAGGTACTTCAAATCTGCCAGCATCAGCGACTGTCCCTGGTGACCGCTCTAGGAAATATAAGGAACATTAAAAACACTCCACCGGCCTTGTGCCAAATAAAATCTTTTGATGTTGATTCTTGCCTTTATGGCTGCATGCATTGATGATTTTAAACTTATGTTCATTGTCTCTTAAGTTGGACATAGTGGGAATGCATTTTCTGTAAAAATAAAACTACTGGCGTAGAATCGATCCCAGCCCTGTGGCACCAAAAAATATAGAATTAAGTACTTGTTATATGTCCTTTACTTTAATGAATTGTGTTTGTTTTTGGAAAATCATATAAAACAAACTCTGATTGGATGCCTTTATGTGATACAGCATACAGATTTTATTGAATGTAACCTAATTGTTTGTTTTGATTAATATGCTCACTAAATTATTTTTTTATTATTATTGAAAACTGGTTTCCCGCTGTAGCCATTTATTTTCTAAAAACAACAAAATTATTTTTGTGTTGTGATATATTGCTATATTTTCTTCATTCTACCAACAGTTCTAAAAATGGCATTTAAATGCAAAAACAAAACAAAACAAAAGAAAAACATTGTAGATGTTGTTTTCAGTTCTGCACAGTGGAGGGCTTCATCACTGCTCTGGTGGATGAATTCCCACGGCTGCTCAGGAAAAGAAGAGAGATTTTCATTGCATGTGTTTGCATTGTATCCTACGCCATTGGGCTGTCCAATATCACACAGGTAAATCAATGAAGAAAGCAGATGATTAGATGTTTGACTAGAGGTTGTACATCTATATGATTGCAGGCTGCTGGGACTTGTATTGATTTGCTTGCTTTGTTTTAGGGTGGCCTCTATGTGTTTAAGCTCTTTGACTATTACTCAGCCAGTGGAATGTGTCTGCTCTTCTTGGTGTTCTTTGAGTGTATCTCAATCTCCTGGTGCTATGGTGAGTCCTTTTTACATCCTCTTAAAATCAGTAATTTGCATTGTGCTTATCCTTTACACTGAATAGCATTATGAAAATGGACAGAAATGCATTGGCTGTCAGTCATAAATAGTCATTCAATTCAATTGTATATCGCTTTTTCCGATACAAATCATTACAAAGCAACTTTACAGAAAATTAAGTTTCTACAATATTTATTAGCAGCTCATAAGTCATAAACAATCCTGTCATGACAAAAGTGCATCCAGTGGGACTGGGCCACAAAATGGCATCAGCGCCATTACTGTTGCTAAATAAATAAATAAATAAATAAATAAATAAATAAATAAATAAATAAGCCTTTGTATAAATGATGAAGAACAATTAATTGTCAATTAGAAATATTCTATTTTTCATTTAAGATATTTTTGCTAATTGCATGTGATGAATTTTAAATAGGGTTGTCAACTGTCCAATATAATGCAAACAGCCAATCAACATGTGTGTACAACACAGAAAGTAATAACAATAGTCATACATCAAAAGTTGTGTTCCTACAGAAGACCAGTTTATATTACAATATATTAAAAATATATACAAATATTATGTCAGACTTTGTTATGGCAAAGCAGATATGCAGAACTACTTTGGCCTTGGCCTGCCTATATACTATAGCTTCTATTTCTTTCCTGTTTATGCTACTGTCATTCTGGACTGATAAATTACTGCGACCATTTTTCTGCCAGTTTCTGGACATTATTCTTGGCTGTGAATGTATTGTTAGTTACTGCCTGCTTTCTTTTAGAGTCTGGACTTTGAGTAACTAACATTGTTGACCCTGTATAGCATGTCCCTCATTATGTCTATTGCTATGATTATACGTACTGCTTCTGTTTTCCTCTGTCATCAATTAAAGTCAGTTGATTTCTCAATGTTTGCCACCTCCGCTGTCTGGTAGTGCAATATTGCAGCCTACGGCCTGTTTTTGCAAGGAAGTTCTATGTATCTTTGCAATTTTAATCCAATCTTTGAATCAGCGACTGCCTGGAAAATTGTACTGGCTGCTCATCATGTGTCTGATATGAAATGAATTCAGTTTTATATTTAATTCATCGCTCTCTGTCTTTATCATTTGTTTACCCTCTTCACAAACATTCTATCACGCCTATCATATATATATTTGTATAAATGTTGACTAGATTCACTTAGGATTGATTTGGAGAGCATCCTTGAATCCTCAGTACTGCTTCAGATGAATGAATGCATGTATTGATATTAATCTGTCAATCCTATTCTTGCAACGTATTTGCAGTGAATTAATGCAATCCATTAAAAATTTCTTCTAATTCCAGGTGTGAACAGATTTTATGATAACATCCAGGAAATGATTGGATACAAGCCTTGTCTATGGTGGAAACTGTGCTGGGTTTTCTTCACCCCTCTAATTGTCGCTGTAAGTAACCTACATTTTTCCTTATGATGTGACATTACAAAATATGTATGTATGTATGTATATATCTGAGTTACTTTTTCAAATATGCAATAGAAGTTGTTTGTCCATTTAATGATTGACAGCTCTCCTGTCCCTGTGTTGAGAGAATTTGATGTGCAGAGGCAGAGGCTCATTAATTTCCCTTTTGGTGTGAAATTGCCTTTACAGATGCCAAAAATATACTTTTTTTCTTTTTTTATTAAAAATCAAACAAGCAAGCCCAGCCCAGGTGACAAAAGTAACACAAAGATAATAATTCATTACTATACATAAAAAGTAACTAAGTAATACAATTTTTATCGAGTTACTTTTTCATAGAGTAAAATGAAAGTTGTAATGAAATGAATTTGTGTGATAAGAGTTTTTATTACACGGCTCTGTGGAATACTTGATTCTGATTGGTCAGTCACAACATTGCAAGTTATGTTATCCCTCGATAACAACCGGTAACAGCTGATCACACAGACCCATCCGTGTAACTGAAGTCAGCACTGTACTCTTGCTAGGAATAGTTTTCTTGGTGGAAGCTTTTCGTTTTGTTTTAGCTAATAAAATATTAAAACTCGATTCAAAATGTTGTACAATTATTTAATTATGTCATCCTGGTATCGTGGACTCGCTCTCTTGTTTCATACAAATGCAGCTGCTGTCATTTTGCTATGATTGTTTAGTAGGCTGTAATGGATTATAACTAACAAACTGGTAAGAATCTAAAACGTTTTTGGCTCAATTCTTCTTATTTTGTTTTGTGGTGATATGTTGTGTAATAAGTGGGTTGACTGCAATATTTCCCTTAAATGTTTGTGTAGCTTGAACTTGCTGCTTGCTTCGCGTCTTGGTCCTGATCACACTGTCAGGGTTTATTCTGAGATAACAACCGGTTGGATGTACATTATCCCTTACTTAATTACTGATCTTGGGTAATGACATTGACAGTAATATGATAAGCCTGGTATACATTGCAGGTTTTGAATGAGGATTGCCCACTGATATTTATTTTCTATTTTTGTAATAATATGCACCCTGATTCCCTAATTATGTAAACCTCGCCAATCAGATTTAGATTTTTTGATAAAGCTCTCGCCATTTTTGTGACAAATATTAAAAACATGATAACTAATAAGATAAAGTGAAAAATTACTTTTAGATTAACAAGTAATGTTTTTATAAATTCATATTCATTGTTTTAAATATTTCAAATATAAAATGTTAAAAAAAAATCATTGACATTTATTTATATATTGCTTTATTACAAGGCAGATTTTATTGAACATAAATGAGCAGGAAATGTAAATTTAGCTATTTATGATACAAGAAATTATGATAGATATTGAATTTAACTATAAGCAGTTCTACAATTGGCAATAGTTTCAATCTTCAGCTCAAGTCAGATAATGTTGATTCAGTTGAGTTTAATAATGGTGACAGTGTTGCAAAGTTAGTGTCATTATCAAGCTCAGCTCAGATCGTGTTCTCATCTGATAGTGTCAGTATCAGCTGTTGATTGTTAAAGTCATTATTTGCTGACGAGGAACATTACCTCTGCTGTGTAGAATGATCCTTGTTCTTAATCCCAAATTTGATCACAGTGTTTTTACACTTTTATTTGTCCCAAATACTTTTTTTGTGTGTCCTGTTCCTTGACTGTGATAAAAAAGTCTTGCAGTCTTTAGAAGTATAAATCATATGAATTATAGATTCAATTATGTGAAAACTGGGTAACACTTTAGAATAAGGTTCCATTAGTTAATGTTAGTTAACTACTTTCATTAACATGAACTAAGCAAGAACAATCCTTCTACAGCATTTATAAGTCTTAGTTCATGTTAATTTCAACATTTACTAATGCATTATTTAAATCAAAAGTTGTGCTTGTTAACATTAGTTAATGCACTGTGAATTACCATTAACTAACAATGAATAACTGTATGTTCATTAACTAACATTAACGAAGATTAATAAATACAGTAATACATGTATTATTCATTGTTTGTTCATGTTAATTAATACATTAACTAACATTAACTAATGGAACCTTATTCTAAAGTGTTACCGAAAACTGCAGTATTTGTAAACAGAGCTTCTCTACAGGGCGTGTTCCTCTTCAGCGCGGTGCAAATGGTTCCTCTTACAATGAACAACTATGTGTTCCCTAAATGGGGGCAAGGAGTAGGCTGGCTCATGGCTCTGTCCTCTATGGTTCTCATACCTGGTTACATGGTCTATATGTTCCTCACCCTGAAGGGAACATATAAAGAGGTAAATGTTTTTATTTAGAGCTGAAATGATATACAATTACGAGTGGTATATATGGTGTGTCTGTGCTCACTGGTGCTGGTTCTGGGCTCATTTCAGCGGATCAGGATAATGCTGCAGCCTCCAGCAGTCAAGCGTGCTCAGGAGAATGGGCCAGAGCAACAGCAGTTGCAGACACAGCCACAGCACCCGGAGCAATCACTGCAGCAATCACCGCCACTAGTGCAGCAACCTGACCCAGTACCACAGCCACCACAATCACCACAAGCACTGCAACAACCGCCGCAGGCTGATAGTTCCTCTTCGACTAACCCTGGCAATGATGCCAACGTTTAAAACAAGTAGAAGTGAACCCCAGCAGAGAGCAATCAAAGATTAACAACACAGAAGACTTCCATGTTTATACAGTAATAGAATCATCTACCTCCAGGGGTCATACATAATCAAGCTAAACATTAAAAAAATTAAAAAAAATAATAAAAAATAAATATATATATATATATAAGAACACAAACACAAAAACCCATGCATTTGAAAAACCTACACAGATTTTGTATGTTCTTCAAATGTGAAGCAAAACGTGTCAGTGTTAAATTACTTGTACTATGTATATTGTGAATTTGTCTCTACTAAGGTTATACTGTGAGTTAGATTTAAGGACAGTGCGTTGTTTGGCAATGCACAAGCTGTTTATGTGAGGTATGTACTGTTTCTATGTTGCACTGGGGACAAAGTGGGAGTATGAGAAACTGGGCGAGATTATGTTACATTCTGGGTCATTTGGGCAAACCAACGTGTATCAAGCAAGCCCTGTGTCTAAAGCACAAAGAATTTTAGAGCCCTTGGGTGACTCGTCATGTGTTGTTGAATATATTTGTTGAGAAAGACTGTTACTATTTAGTTTTTCATGAGAAAATGCTTGTATGTGATGAAAACATTTTTAGAATTATTTTTAGAATGCTTTGTACTTTAATGTTGAGACCAAGGACCAAAATCATAGACTTAAGCAAAAACAAATATATGCCTGCCAATGTGTAGTATGTAAAGCACAGGGTACAAAATAATAATAATTAAATAAATAATAATAATAAAAACAAAATGGAAGCATTGCAAAACATAGGGTGAACATTTTTGCTGATTATACATATTATTGATGAGTACTGTCAATCCAGTGTCCTGTTTACATGTCCCCTCAGGAATAAAAAAAAAAAAAAAAAAAAAAGTTTTTTTTGTCTCTACCCTGAGTGCATATCAGCTCCTTAAGCCTGTGATTAATGTAGTCGTGATTTGCATGACCATTAGTTACTTAATGTGCCAAAACATTGAATACAGTAGGTGCAGTGCTTAAACAAAACAGGAACGCGCACAAACTGGCCACTCCATAACAACGGTTTACACTACTTGATTGTGCCATACTTTTTTGAAAAAGTATATAAAATATTTCTACCATATAATAGTTATACCATATTTGAAGTAGCACAAAACTAAAATACATGATGGTGTTTTGACCCTTTTCCCCAAAAAAGCACAAAACGTACAAGTACAGTGACTTCTCCAACACTAGGGCAATGATGTGGTGACAGTTTGTGTCAAAGGCAGCTACAGTACATGCGAAAAGCGTTTGGTCACGTTAAACATGTTTACTAAGAGGAGATACGTACCTACATAAAATGTGAAATGGCTATGTCCTTTGAATTTTGTACAAAGTTATTTTACTGCAGTTTTATCTGGAACTTTGTTGTAAAATTGTATTGTGTAAAACATGTAACCGTGAATGTCTGTACTCCATTATTATGTTTTTGTCTAAATGTTGACATATCTGAAAAACAATTGCTGTTTTCTGCAATAATATTTTGATCTCTGAAGCACATATCTAATGAAAATTATGAGTGAAGATGATTATACAAAGGATTATAAATCAAATAGAATTTATGTCTCGTAAGAAATAATGCTGTTTTGTATATTTTTAACTGTTACACTGCCTAAAATTATAACCTCGGACATGTATTTAAATGGTGTCATGCAAAAAAAAAACAAACAAAAAAAGCACGATTGTTATGTAAAATGTATGAATAAACAGAAAATATTCGTAGTCTATAATCTGTGTGCTAATTTTTAGTGTTCACTAAAAGCCATTTAAATAAGAGCATGTATTTTACAATGACAGCCCAATTGTTTTGAACAGTATCCCTTAAAAATGACAAAATAAATACATTAAATAATACTAATAAGCAGCAGTTAACTGGGCTGAAAAAAATGAACGTGTTACAAATACGAGGTCCTAATTAATGGGAATGCCAAAGCCATAGACTCCAGCTGTGTCTGTTGTATTATTTAGTTTTGCAGGTACCTATAGTCCCATGAGTAACTGTCAAAGAAAAGAAAGGATACACAGAATACAGCTTGCTATTTATATTTCAGCAAATGCATTGATCAGTTAAACAATTAAATTAACCATGCTTTTTGGAAGTCAGTGAATTTAACATTGTCATTGTCATAGCACTGGTGATGTTCATTTTGTTACCATATATTTTTCGAGTGTATGTGATTTAGTTGATTGAATGAATCCAGTGTTATTTCGTTGATTATACAGTTTATCTAATCACAAAAGAGGTACCCAGTTTTTGTGGAAAAATGACAATATAATCCATTCTTACATTTCAAAATCATTTAAATATGGTTGTTTTGTCAAGAAAGGCAATATCATTTATAAAAGTATGTGTCTATGCCGATTGCTAAACTAGCTGTACTGTATAATAACATTTAACTGATTTGTTAAAAGTCAAGTCAAGTCACTTTTATTTATATAGCACTTTTAACAATACATATGACAATTATAATGACAATAGTAAACACTAATTTTTCAGTTAAAGGCAGTTCATCACTGAACTCAGTGAGGTCATCATCCAACTCAGTTCAGTTTAAATAGTATCTGTGCAATCAAGTCAACGATATCTCTGGAAATTATATGCCCCCAACTATGCAAGCCAGGAACCAAAAATCCATCGCTAAAAAAAAAATAAAAAAAATAAACTTGGGAGAAACCAGTCTCAGTCTGGGGGCCAGTTCTCTTCTGACCAGACGAAACCAGCAGCTCAATTCCATCTAGCTCATCTAGTTGTCCTGGTCTCTGCTGACTTTCGGGGCTGTAAAGGTCCTCTAGGTGCTGATCCACTATCTGGTCTGGATATTCACTCTGGTGGCTATGGTGACAATGCGATCTGGATACAGACTGGATCTGGGTGACTGCAGTGACCATCTGATCTGGATACAGACTGGATCTGGTGGCTATGATGATCTCAGAGAAACAGACTAATATTAGTATAGATGCCATTCTGCAAGTGCATTGGGTGTTCCCTAATATGGCTAATATGGTCATACTTCATTGTTCTAGTAATAACTCTAGCTGCTGCATTTTGGACCAGCAGGAGTTTGTTTATTAACCGAGCAGAACAACCACCCAATAAAACATTCACTAATCTAACCTTGAGGTCATGAACATTTCTGCGTTTGACATTGAGAGTATAGGTCGTAATTTATATATATTTTTGAGATGGAAAAAAATGCTGTTTTAAAAAATGCTAGAATTGTGGCTTTCAGATTGCGATCAAATAGCACACCTAGGTTCCTAACTGATGACGACTAATTGACAGAGCACCCATCAAGTCTTATACAGTGTTCTAGGCTATTACATACAGAGTTTTAGGCCCTGTAATTAACACATCTGTTTTTTTTTCTTCTAAATTTAGCAGTAAGAAATTAATCATTATCCAGTTTTTTAATATCGACTATGCATTCCACTTGTTTTTCAAATTGGTGAGTTTCCCCAGGCCTCAGAGAAATATAGAGCTGAGTATCATCAGGATAACAGTTAACACCATGTTTCCTGATGATATCTCCCAAGGGAAACATGTAAAATGTGAAGAGTAACGGGACTAGTCCTGAGCCTTGAGGTACTCCAAACTGCGCTTGTGATTGATATGATACCTATTCATTCACTGCCACAAATTGATGGTGGTCATGTAAGTACGATTTGAACCATGCTAATGCCTTCCATTAATTCCAACAAAGTTTTCTAGTCAATTCAAAAGAATGTTGTGGTCAGTAGTGTTGAACACAGCTTTATGATCCAATAGACCTAATAAAGAGATACAACCATCATCAAATAAAAATAGCAGGTCATTTGTAACTCTAATTATAGCAGTCTCAGTACAATGATACGGTCTAAATACTGACTGGAAATCCTCACAGATACCATTTTCTCTAAGAAGGAATATAATTGTGAGGATATTACCTTTTCTAGTATCTTGGACAGAAAATGAACATTCAAGATCGGTCTGTTATTAAGAGGCTTAATAACAGCCAGTATGAAGGTTTTGGGGACATATTGACAACGATGATTTAAAATTAGTCAGAAGAGGATCTATGACTTCTGGAAGCACCTCTTTTAGGAAATTAGAGGAAGAATGGTATAAACTTTTTAAATCATCTAAACCAACAACATGTATGTTAGACCGTTTTCCATCTCCTATATTAGAGAATGAGTGGAATTGTTACTATGGTGATCTATAGTAGTCTGATGCGATACTGGTGCTGATGTCTGCATGGTTACAATTGTTCAGTCAATAACTTGCTGATGTTTAATTTTTTGTTAATTTAATCATTGTATTGAATAAATACATGGGGTTATGTTTCTAAGTGATGGAAAATAATCAGATCTAGCCTTTTTTAATGCTTTTCTGTAGGATAGGTTACTTTCCTGCCAAGCAATACAAAATACCTCTATTTTTTTTTTTTTTTTCAGCTGCGCTCCATTTTTCCAGGCTGCTCTTTGTAAGGTGCGAGTATGCTCATTATACCATGGTGTCAGACTGTTTTCCTTAAACTTCCTTAAGCATAAATGAACAACTGTATCTAAAATGCTAGAAAAGAAAGATTTCATAGTTTCTGTTACACAAAGTTGTTCTGAGGTTTGAGATATGCTAAGGAACTGGGATAAATCAGGAAGATTAGTTACAAAGCAGTCTGTTGTGGCAGAAGTTATGGTTCTACCATACTTGTAACAAGAAGTAGAATTTACAGTTTTAGCTATATGAAGTTTGCACAAAACTAGATAATGATCAGTGATATCCTCACTTGGCTGAATAATTTCAACACCATCAACATAAATTCCCTGTGACAGTATTAAATCTAGAGTATGATTTCGACAATGAGTAGGTCCTGAAACATGTTTTCCAACCCCAATAGAGTTCAGAATGTCTATGAATGCTGCACCATTTTATTATCAACATGGATATTAAAATCACCAACAATTAAAACTGTATCTGTACCCAGCACTAATTCATATAGAAAATCAAATTATTTAATACATTCTGTATGGTGCCCTGGTGGCCTGTATTCCGTAGCCAGTACAAATATCACAGGGGATTTATCATTAATACTTGTTTCTCTGGATAAGGTTATATGAAGTTCCATTTCTTCAGATGAGTTAAACTTGAAGTCTACCCTCTGAGAAATTCTGAAAACATATAATAAACATTATAAATTGAAGCAACACCTCTCCCTTTAAATTTTGGATGTGGCTCATGTTTAAAACAGTCATTTTGGGGTGAGCAGACTCATTTAAAATAATAAAAAGTAATTTGAACAGTTTTATTTAATAAATCTGCTCAATAAGATTTAGCTATCCTAAATAAAAAATCATTGTTTTATGTTGGGTTCATTAATTTTGTTTCCTAAATGGGTGAAAAGAAGAAATTAAAAATGGAGGTACAAAAAAAAAAATGTAATAAAGGTGAGAAGAAACATGTAATAATGTATTTTGTTACAACAAGATTCGACATAAATTGAATAGACCAATCAAGAACTTGACAAAATATTTTTGCACTTATGTTTGGCAAAGAGACTCAAAACAGAAAGCCAAACCAGAACATAAAAAATACACCTCATTTTCAAGATGTATGCTTAGATTCATGCACAAGCTAAAGCAGAAGTAAAGTGTAGGATAATGCATGAGATAACAAAGCACCAATCAAGTATAATTCTTTTACTACAAAAATACTGACCAAAATATACATGGGATTTTTCGAGAGGTGCCTTTAGCTGCAAAAATGACTGAAGACAAGCAATTTTTTTTTTTACAGTTCTCCCAATGACTTGTACGTATGATACACTACCCTGGGACATTTTAACACTTATTTATCACACACATTTACATTTAGCTGATGCTTTTATCCTAAGCAACTTACACATGCTATATACTGTATGTCAGAGACCGCATGCCTCTGGAGCAACTAGGGGTTAAGTGTCTTGCTCAGGGACACATTGGTGTATCACAGTGGATTTGAACCCGGGTCTCTCACACCAAAGGCATGTGTCTTGTCCACTCCGGCAACACTGCCTCTTCACACACATAATGAGCTAAGTTAAAAATAAATACAAAAACAAAAAAATAAGTAATGTAAAGTATGCAAGTGTTAAAGGATCAAGTGTTTTTATAAATAAATAAAAATAAAATCAGTAGAGAGAATAGAAATAGAATAGCGAGTCAAGTAATGACTCAAAATAATAGGGACAAGTAAAGTAAAATTACATTTAAATGAAATAAACAGAAATATTTGATTAATCAATGTGATCTCATGAGAATATGTGTGTATTTTTACGTTAAATGTGGTTCTACCACACGTACATTTACTTACGTTTTCATGCACATAAAAACGTACAATTTAGACGTATTTATAGCAGTAAAACGTACAAATACTTACGTGTTAGCAGCTAAAAAACTTAAATAATCTAACGTAAAGTGTGAATTTATATGAATTCCCATGTATTGATATTAAAATTGTGGCTTTAATGATTTAAATCTGTTGTATTTAATTGTCATATCAATAAATGTTTTTATTGAATTTATTGAAAGCAGTTTACTCATCCACTTAATAGGAAATAACATTTCTGTGCATGCTGCAAACCATAGATACACAAAAGCACAGCATTAAATTACAAATCACATCCATTTTATTTGTTTGCTGTACTCCATATCTTTAGAATCCAGATGTTTGCAAGGAACATATCCATATCAATCAATCTTCATCTTCATTCTCAGCAACAGCGTCTGTCACAGTCAAAGCCCGTGCTCGTTATGATCATAGACAGTAAAAGAAATGGACACAGCGACCCCATTGGAACTCAACTGAGACAATTGAGGCCCATTTTTAGCGTTTTTTAGCACTTCCGTTTCTGACTCGCAGACTCAAACGAAGCTTGACGACATCAGCAACCTGTCTGACAGATGTAAATATTCTAGTAGCTGTGCGTGCAAACTGCCATCGTTAATCTTGCAGAGACGGCGAGCTTGAGCGGGGAGTTATTTGGCGTGAGTGAGCAGGAGTAAGTATTCGGATTAATTATTTTGTATAGTATTTTAAAATGTAACGCCAGTACGCCAAATTAAGTTAATTGCCTGCGAGCTTCTCCTCTTGTCTGTACGGTAATGCGACAGAGAGTCGAGGGGTTATGACGCAATCGTTAGCCTATTTTTTACAAAAACTGTTTCTACGGGGCCATAATGTAACATAGAAGATAATGGAGCCCCTTTATAGATTGTCGTGTATCTTTAGAAATAAATAATAGACAAACGGAGTCTTTAAACGCCTCAGATGTAAAGTTATTAGCTGTCAAAGTGACGCCAAAATGAATGGTAGTCAATGGGAATGCTAACGCAAGTGAAGTTCTGCTACAAGATGGCAGCACGCAGCCGACTTCAACTTCCGGTCGACTTCCTTGCTGCCTGGTTATGATTCGAATTTGAAAATAGCGCCAGTGCGCCACAGGAACGTTACGACATGGTTTACGGCACTGATATCAAACTCTCATTGGTTCTCACATAATTCGTCACAGATTGCTACATGTTGTGTTTCAGTTGATAGACATTTGAAATCAGTACTGCGCCAGTGAGCCTTTACGGAGAGAAGACAGGTTAATAATTTCACGGATAAATAAATTAAATTCTGCTCTGTACCCTATAAAAACTATTACCTCCAGAGAGGACTGCGACTGGAACTCATTATCATTTGAACTACTTTTGGTACCACTTTTGATATTTTTTCCCAAAAAAATAAATGATTAACATTATGTTTGTTTGTCTGTTATTTGTTTATTTATAACAATAACGTTATGTAGTTTTAAGAAATGGTTATGGGTAGGTTTAGGGGTAGGAGTAAGATTAACGTTAGTGGCTTAAAATAACCTTTTAATGTTAAATTTTTTACTAAAATTGTGTTTTATTATGTTTTATTCTTTTAACATTCTGTATAAAATGGGTAGGTTTAGGTTCGGGTGAAGTATAGGGATCTTACATTTATCAAAAGATTTTTTATAAAAATGGAAAATATACATAAATATAAATAATAATAATCCGATACGCAGTGAAAAAAAATTTCTATGGATAACTGACTGGTCAGAGAACACGTTCTATCTGTACGTATTTGAGGTTGTTTTTACGTAAATTTCAATACATATCGAACCTGTAATTACGTCCAGATAATACGTAAATGACACTGTAAATACGTAAAGGCACATACGTATTGGACAGTTTAAATTTACGTCTAAATATGTAAGTTTTGATTGTGAGATCAGGCTGGATTAATAGAAAAATACAAATCACTCAATAATTGAATGATTAACAAATTAGTTACCATAACTGTGACAGTTTGTTTTCATAATCAGACAGCATTTATGCTTCACAATAAAAATAACGATATTCACAATAAAATAATTTCATTGGCCAATCAAAAAGAACAGAGTTTAGATCCATCCCTAATTAAACACACCTGAACAAGGCAATCAGTGTTTTCAGGATTACTAGATAGATACAGACAGGTGAGTTTTTATGAGGGCTGAGGCTAAACTCTGCAGGATAGTGGCCCTCCAGGACCGGAGTTTCCTATCCCTGCTGTAGAGCTTAGGCACCACAGCTACTGTACATTCACTTGCCTCAATCCCACATAAATGGAACAGACTGCAGAAAACTACTGTTAAAAATGTATTAATTAATTTAATTTGAGGACAGGGGAAAACAAAATTATAAATAAGAGTAATCTTATATCAAATTACAAGGACATTTATTTTAAGTGTTAATATTAATATTAATCAGCAAATCCCCACAAATCATTATCTCAAATGTAAAGTAAATGTGGAACAAAGAACTGATTGGTCAATGCTACTTGAAAGCTAAATGTCAAAAGTCTTTCATCCAGGTACAGTCTGAATCTATTACTGAATCTTACAAAACCCTGCAAACAGTGCTTTTCTTTTACCCCACTTCTCCACTCAATAATGCCCTAAACAATGCTCTTGTTCTATCTGTAAGACAGTCACATGTCACATGGTAAAAACAAATCAGTAGTCAGGATGCTTGAAGAGAAGATAATCAGAGAGGATGTAGAATTGTGTCAAGCCTCTCCATATTCCAGATCTTCATACATAAAAAGTTTGTTTTCCCATCTGTGAGCTACTGCATTAAAGATTGCACTAAAGATTCAAACAACGGAGCTGTTTATAACATAAATTGTTGGGTTATAAAAAATATATATTATCTTGCAAGCTGATCATTACCAGCCATTCCTTATTTCTTCTTCTCATCTCAGATTTATACTTACTGCCTGAACATATTATTTGCCAGATTGTGCCTCCATTTACCAGAATCAATTGCAGCATCTCCCAAGCTTTTTGACTTAGTTCAACTCATTTCTTTGGATTACTTTATCTGTCTTTTTCATTTGGCAGACGCTTTTATCCAAAATGACTTACAGTTGAGGAAAACAACAAGGGATTCATCAAAAGATAGGAATAAAGAGTAGTGCCCATTTTCAATCATCATACAAACAATAAAAGCTAGCACATGAATATATTAAAGAAAAATAAAAGCATAAAAAGTGAAAGTATAATTTTTTTTTTTTTTTTTAGGAGGCAATTAGATGCTCAACTTTTTAGTTGTTTCTTGAAAATGATTCCAATTCCATGGTACAATCAAAGAAAATGTCCTTGAGAGTGATTTTGTGCCTTTCAGCAATGGACCACGAGCCGCAACTCATTTAACAACCCGCAGGATGCTGGACGGGATATAGATGCATAGTAGAGAGTAGAGGGAGGAGGCTGCGGAGCCTGTGGCTGTTATTCAGGCAAGCACCAATGAATTGAACCGGATGCAAGCTGCAACTGGAAGCCAGCACTGAGAGAAGAGAAGCAGTATGACATGATCCCTCTTATCAGCTTCCCTAGAAGTACTTTCCCTCCATGCAATACGAAATACCTATAGTTTTGTATTCTTCCAACTGTGCTCCATTTTTCAGGTTGCTGTCTTTAGGGCATGAGTGTGCCCATTATTAATATTTTTTTATTTTTTTTGTAAGAAATTGAAAAACCTCATCCACTCAACAAGTCAATGCTCTAACTGCTGAAATTAAAGTAGTAAAAACTGGAAAAAAAATTCAACAATGCACTGGTGATGACACAGTAAGCAGGGTTTTAAAGGTCCATTGAAGTGTCTTGAAACATGTTGCATTATTATATGCGGTGACGTAATTTCAACTGAAACAGGAAAAGATGACATGACATTTTTTTTAAATAGCCAATAGTGTTTAAATAGCCAATAGTGTTTTGTTTAATATATATATATATATATGCTCGGGTCATGGACGCTGAGCTCGGTAAAGCTGCATTTGACAGCCACTGTCTAATAGATTACCCCCAGATTGAAAAAAGTGGTGATAATAGTGCTGAGACTGTGTAGTTGTAAATCTTTTTAATATATGCCGACTCGTGCATATGATCCGCTCTGTGGGATCACGTCTCTGTACCGGAGCCAAAGTCTGGATCAGACTGTGTGCACTGCTGCGGATTGCGTGAAACAACGTAAAACCAAATCTCATTTTCACCTGTTGAAGCTTATTTACACTGTCTGAGTCATTTGCTATCACCTACACGGTGCACTATGAGGCATTCACTATGCAGGAAATAATACACTGTGAAGATGTAACCAATCTAAGCTGGTACATCTGCAACTATTTAAAGTGCAGGGGGTGGGTGCTTCTAGAGAGCATTTGAGTGGTCAAAAGATTTGATGAGAAGATGAAGTACAATGTGACGTCAAAACAATCATTGAGCTGTTTTGGTGGAATTGACAAAGTGCAAGCTTTGAAAGCTTATATCTTCTAAATGTGGATTTTTTCACTGATTTGGAGCAAACTGCTTTATAGATAACCTTAAGACTAACATATTGATGTTAACAACCAAAAAACTTTAACTTTAACAGTGGCCAAAATATTTATTTATTTATTTTATGACCCCACATTTAACTTAAAGCATCAAGATACATAATTTTAGATAATGTTTGTCCAAGAAATTGATTTTGTTGCTAGGATAAAAAAAAAAAAAAGTCTCTAAAGGGGTGAGAAAGTCACTAAATCTAGTGACAAAATCACTAAATTGGCACACTGACTACAACATAAGTTACTAATATTATGCAAAAAAATATTTCCACACAATTTGGCATGTTTCTTTATGTTATTATAACAAATAAAACAACTGACTCTAAGCAGCAATATGGAACTCCTAGTGGTTAGAGAGTTTGACTCCTAACCCGGTTGTGGGTTTGCATCTCGGGCCCGCAATAGATGTGCCCTTGAGCAAGGCACCAAACCCCCAACTGCTCAATGGGTGCTGTGGCTGCCCACTGCTCTGGGTGTGTGTTCACGGTGTGTGTGTGTACTTTGGATGGGTTTAATGCAGAGCATGAATTCTGAGTATGGGTCACCATACTTGGCTGTATGTCACGTCACTTTATATTGTGTTTTGATAATTTAGCAAAATGCAAAGCATTTAAAATATACATTTGATTATTAAAATATTTCAGTGTCTTAATTAAATGATTTTAATGAAGTTACATTGATTGATGTTGTGCTGCTGTGATTTCACATGAGCAGACTCACAATTGGCTGATTCAGAGGTCGAGGTCGGCCATTTTGTAGTCCTTAGTTCACAACACTTAAGTGTCACCTCAGTCAACACTTAAAGGGTTAGTTCGCCCAAAAATGAAAATTATGTCATTAATAACTCACCCATATGCTGTTCCAAACATGTAAGACCTCCTTTTATCTTCGGAACACAGTTTAAGATATTTTATTAGATTTAGTCCGAGAGCTCTCAGTCCCTCCATTGAAGCTGTGTGTACGGTACACTGTCCATGTCCAGAAAGGTAAGAAAAACATCATCAAAGTAGTCCATGTGACATCAGAGGGTCCGCTGGAATTTTTTGAAGCATCGAAAATACATTTTGGTCCAAAAATAGCAAAAACGACGACTTTATTCAGCATTGTCTTCTTTTCCGTGTCTGTTGTGAGAGAGTTCAAATCAAAACAGTCTGGATATCCGGTTCGCGAACGAATCATTCAGTTCACCAAATCGAACTGAATCGTTTTAAACGGTTCGCATCTCTAATACGCATTAATCCACAAATGACTTAAGCTGTTAACTTTTTTTTAAATGTGGCTGACACTCCCTCTGAGTTCAAACAAACCAATGTTAATGGGTGTTTTTTTGGGTGTAACGTACAATAAACCAATCAGAGTCTCATCTTCCATTCCCTTTAAGAGCCAGTTGCTCTCGTGCCATGACTGATTTGCTATTTACACAGCGGAATTTGGCAAGCGCAGAGACAGAACTCACCCCGAGATGAAACTGAGCTTTTCGTGTGCAAGCAAATAGATAGCCTAAAATTTATACATGCGATGACTATCCATTATGACACATAGACATTTTTATGTTTAATTAGCCATCAAAAAATTCTTATGCATTGCAATCCTTTAATTTTTAATATTTGGCATGTTTGTGTGCTGCTGTGCATCCCTGTGTTTAATAAGCAACGCGTTGTGGACCCGCTCATTAAACGACGTGGCACTGGACGGGAAAATGCGAACCACTAGCATGAAACTAGCAAACACACTTGCACTGCACCTTGCGTCGCATTGTGCCGGGTGTATGATAGGGCCCTTAGACTTTACTGAAAGTTGCTTTTAGCTTCTTTATAAAAGTCTCCTACTCTGAGAAAGTCATACATTTTACTTAAGTCAAAGTTTAAGACTATTTTACAGAGCATTTCTGAGAGGTTTTATGCATATCGACCCATGAATTATGTTTGTAATAAATGGTTAATAAATAGTTAAATAGTGAAACCATGGTCATCTTTGTGCTATGTTTTTCAGAGCCAGTAGAAAGGTTATAGTAACTGTGACATAAATTGCCTATTGCCTTTGAGCTGTTTAATGTCTTAAGTACTGTTCCACAGGTGCATGTGCAATGATTGCGTATGGTTTATTGAAAAAGCATGAAAAACATTGTTTAAACCTTTACAAAACGATCCTTAAATACAGCATCCTGAAAAAATGGAAAAGAAAAGAAAGTCTGTTGAGAATCATAATGAATGAAGAGTTATTTTTATTTGATTTATTTCATTTTAAATGTAACCAAGTAATAACAGCTTCAGGCCTTGAGTTCACACATTGTCAGATCCAGATGATTTGCTAGAATAAATTAGGGAGTTCAAACTTCAGGGAGTACGATAAAGCAATATCAGTAATTTCTGTCATGA
>NC_068415.1:586929-596929 GCF_023724105.1 Carassius gibelio
CGGGTTAATTTCAGGGTCAAAAAGCTGATTAAATGATCTCTCAGTGATGTGTGGTGTGTGAGGAGGACAATATCTGTCTGAGATACAACTATTTGTAAATCTGGAATCTGAGGGAGCAAAAACAGCTAAATATTGAGAAAATCATCTTTAAAGTTGTTCAGATGAAGATCTTAGCAATGCATATTACTAATCAAACATTAAGTTTTGATATATTTACGGTAGGAGATTTACTAAATATCTTCATGAACATGATCTTAATATCCTAATGATTTTTGGCATAAAAGAGAAATGTATAATTGTGACTCATACAGTGTATTGTTGTGTATTTCTCCAAATATCCGTCTGTGACACTGATGACTCTTCTGTGCTGCAGGACACTGATGTGTGAGAACAGTGGCGGCTCCAGACAATTTTGATTGGGGGGGCAATGGGGGGGTCCTGGTCTTTTCAAGGGGGGTCTCATGAAAACCAACAAAAAATACAGTGGACATGGCTAATAACTGCATATTTCTGCTACTAAACAACAAAAACACCTTTGCAATGTAAACAAATGACAGGCTACATTTGTTATTCATATCCTTCACACTTCACTTTCATGTCAGGTATATTATGCATTTTTATTGACATTGATATTTTTACATTTATTTCCAGATAGATATTATTGAGTTTACAGGCTAAAGTGGTCTTGCTGTTGTAAACACTGTTGCTTTTGTAGAAAAAATATTTGCATCACATTTAAAATATAATTATATTTTAATTCATTTCTGAATTGTTTTTATTTTTATAATGATAATTCAGAGAATGAGAAAATCTGAATAAGCCTTACCAGTGTTGTGATAATTATTTTTACGTGTTAAAAATAAGTACTGTAATATAATAAAAGTTTATTCAAATAACATAAAAAAGACCAGACCCCTCGATGCCTGTGAAACTGTTCTCCCTCAAACAGCACGCTAGTGTTACTTCTACACTACAGGCTACACACAGCAATATAAACAACATATCTGCATGTTCTCACATCACATCGTTCTTGTAAAATAATAATAACTAAATAAACACCAAAATCACTTCGCTGAGAATGAAACACCACTTACCAGCTGCCACGATGTAGAAAATATCCTCTAGCAATTAAAAAATGCGCGTGCAGCATGAGGAATCTTCCCGGTTGGATGAGGTCGTAGTCAGGTGAACTGTCATCATGTTGGTCATTTTATTTACGGCTAAATTATTATTAATAAATTGTACTAATATTATGATTGGGCGTGGGCAGGCATTCACAAAAGTTTATGTTATTACAAAAAAAAAATTGAGGAAATTTTGCTTTGACAAAAGGGCACTTAAGGGGCAAAGGAGCAGGTGCTCAAGTGAACCGGTTCTTTCGGACAATTCGATCAAATAAACCAGCTGAAAAAAAAAAATGGTTC
This sequence comes from Carassius gibelio, assembly GCF_023724105.1. NCBI lineage: Eukaryota > Metazoa > Chordata > Actinopteri > Cypriniformes > Cyprinidae > Carassius > Carassius gibelio. The sequence continues at coordinate 588,354 of NC_068415.1, forward strand.
ACCGGTTCTTTTGCGCTCGATGTAATGCCGTCATTGGCGATGATTGCCCTTCATTCAAGCCTTTGGTTTACCCGCGCTTATAACATTAGCAAAGAATCAGTTCAGAATCAATCACCAAAAGAATCAGTTCGGTTCAGATGCGCTCTGTGTCAGTCTGCTTCACGCTGAATCACGCATGCGCAGTTATCATCAGCTCATCGGTTCTCGAATCGGACGCGTCCGACAGAAACGGTTCTCGGTTCAGTGTATGAATAAATGTCGAAATAATTATTATTTATTATTGTTCTGCGTAGTTTGAAGAGAAACATTTTTGGATCTTTATCCCGAATATATATATTTTTTAATCAGGAAGAGGCTGGGGGGTCAAATGGGGGGTCAAGGCATTTTTTGGCAGGGTCTTGAGACCCCCAAGACCCCCCCCTGGCGCCGCCGGTGTGTGAGAAACGGAATAATTTTCTTCTGTTGTAGGTTTCAGTTTGATAAAAAATGTGTTGTTCAGACACAATACAAATATCTTTTTGTCATGACACACAGGTGTAATAACAAGCAACTAAATGAAGATGATATTATTTGTGCTAAATAGTGTTTAATGCTGTTTGTACTTCTGTTATTTCTTGTAAATGTAGTTTCAGGCTGTGTTGTTGGTGTGTGTGTGTGTGTGTGAGTGAAGCGTGTGTGTGTGTGTGTGTGTGTGTGTGTGAGTGAAGCGTGTGTGTGTGTGTGTGTGTGTGTGTGAGTGAAGCGTGTGTGTGTGTGTGTGTGTGTGAGTGAAGCGTGTGTGTGTGTGTGAGTGTGTGTGAAGCGTGTGTGTGTGTGTGTGTGTGTGAGTGAAGCGTGTGTGTGTGTGTGTGTGAGTGAAGCGTGTGTGTGAGTGAAGCGTGTGTGTGTGTGTGTGTGTGTGTGTGAGTGAAGCGTGTGTGTGTGTATGTGTGTGTGAGTGAAGCGTGTGTGTGAAGCGTGTGTGTGTGTGTGTGTGTGAGTGAAGCGTGTGTGTGTGTGTGTGTGAGTGAAGCGTGTGTGTGTGTGTGTGTGTGTGTATATGTGTGTGTGTGTGTGAGTGAGTGTGAGTGAAGCGTGTGTGTGTGTGTGTGTGTGTGTGTATATGTGTGTGTGTGTGTGTGTGTGTGTATGTGTGTGTGTGTGTGTGTGTGTGTGTGTGTGTGTGAAGCGTGTGTGTGTGTGTGTGTGTGTGAGTGTGAGTGAAGCGTGTGTGTGTGTGTGTGTGTGTGTGTGTGTGTGTGTGTGTGAGTGAAGCGTGTGTGTGTGTGTGAGTGTGTGTGAAGCGTGTGTGTGTGTGTGTGTGTGTGTGTGTGTCAGTGACCTGTGTTCCTGTGCTCCTGCAGAGTATAAGTGCATCACAGACGAGCGTGAGCAGCTGGAGCAGATGTTGCCGCTGGTGTTGGGTCTCATCCTGGGTCTCATCATCGTCATCACCATCTCTGTGTATCACTTCCATCTCAAACTGAGCGCCGCGCAGCAGCCGCAGCTTCCTCGAGACCGCTCGCTCTACAAGAACATGTGAGGACCCCGGAGAACTCCTCCTTTCCTTCTGGCTTCTGTGTCGAATGTATGGAAGCCCGTTTCCACCACTGAAGGGGAAAATAATGTCAAAAGGTATTTGCAACTTTTCTCAGAATTGCAAGCTATAAACTCATGATTTTGAGAAAAGCCAGAATTGTGAGATAAACAGTGATAATTACCTTTTATATCTTTTATTTCATTGTTGGAAAACAGAATTGTTAGATGAAAATGTATAAATTGAAAAGAAAGAAAAAAAGAAGTCAATTGACCTATCGTAAGCCCCGCCCACCTTCGATACTGTTTCGAACTCTGACATTAATTTGTAAATGAGGCTTTATAGTTCACAACGCAAGCAGGAGAAGTTTTGTTTCATCAACACTGATCTTGTATCGCAGGGTACAATTAATTTACTTTAACCCGTTTAATATGAAGAGACGTTCATTCGTTTGTGTGTTTTTCCCCTGTACACGAGGACAGTCTGCTCATTAGGTTAGTGTAGACTCACTTACTGTAACGCTACTTTCAGCCAGAGATACCTCGCTGAAGCACAAGATGACATGAACGTTCTGCTTGAGCAGATGAGAAATATAACTTAATGAGAGTATGACAAGCAGAAAATGAACGGTTTGTCTTCATTGGGATCGGGATCGCCCAGTTCTGTTTATATCTCAGAATTTCAAGAAACAATGTCCGAATTGCGAGTTCAAAAGTTGATATTATTTTTATTTTGTGGTGGAAGCAGGTTTCCATACAGATGTCTTGTCTAGATGTGTTCCTCTGCACTCATCACGCGTGTCCTTTAGCACACACACAGTCTTTCACTGGAAAATACAGAGATTTAAATCGCTTGAAGGATCTAAATAAACTACAAATATTTATTGATGATTATTACATGATTACTGCTTATTTTGTGATTATTGAATATTTTATGATTTACCAAATGAGACAAACTGTGCTGTCTGTCCATGTTCTGAAGTGTGTGTGTGTGTGTGTGTGTGTGTGTGTGTGTGTGTGTGTGAAACAGCACAGAATGACTTGTATTTTTCTCCATTTACTCTCTCCTGGATGTGAGTAGTTTTAGAAGATCTTAGAGGTTTGAGGGTTTTCTTCTCCAGCTGTAAAAGAGAAGGTGAAGGTTTAGATCCATCAGAATCAAACATGACACGGAGATGAATGGAAAATCAATAAGAAGCGTCCGGAGAGCAGTAACATCCCTGGCATTAAAGATTTCCAGAAACGAGCTGCGCTCCTGAGCGATCGATGTCTGGAGTTATAGATCCTCATCACTATAACATGCTTCTGCTGGCCAGAGATTTCTGCTCCTTCTCCTGGATTTCTCTCATCTTCTGCTGTATGTGTGGTGTATTTATCAGTTTCTGCACATGATTCTCACGCTGCGGCTCAAATCTCATTCCAGCATGTTCATAATCAAATGTGGTGCGTTAATAAACGTTCATTTATTTGTCAAACTGTTTCCTTGGTATTATGTCATGCTTTCAGAACTGTACAGAAGCATATTCCCTGTTAACTTTGATTTTAATGACACATTTGATTCAGCAAAGCTGGTCAACAGAGTAAAACATGTTTTATTCATTGGTTTGTAAGTAAAAGAATAATTCTAAAAGGATAGAGATGAACGTCTCCTTCTCGAGGAGTGAGATCTGAGAACAGATAGAAGAGTTCTCTGGACGTCTTTAGAGTCTGGAAAGAAAACTATAACAGTAGCATAGAAACTAGATTGTTACACTCATCATTTATTTGTAATTATATTTCCCTTATAATTAAATCATCTTTTTCATTTTCTGTTTTCATTATAATGTTAACATTTTTGTAATTTGGTTTTGTTTCCATATAGTTCCATGTAGTTTTTATAAATTTGTCAGTTTATGTAACATAAATGTATGGAGTTAGTTTTAGTTTTGTTTAACTATAATAAACCTGGCCACATGTAAAAAAACATATTGTTCTTGTTTATTATTTGTATGTTTGAACATATACCCATAAATAAAAAATTGCCCTGAGTCCTGAACCGTAAACAAAGTTTTTATTCTTGGCCTTCATGTCACATTAATCAAATGGTTTCCAGCAAGTACATGACATTTGAACATCTCACACCTGTAATGTTAAAAGAACTGCTCGGTTTTATTATTAGTAATTGTAAGCACTGAATTATATTCTATAAAAAATGTTCTTAAAAATATTTTCAAACCAAGTGATTTGACAGAAAAACATGTTTCTATAAGAGCCTGAAGGGATGACAGGAGGACACATGCGTTTGTGTTTTTTATTGAAAGCAGCTCTTGTGACACACATGCAGGATCACGGTACAAAAGCCACGCGACAGCGGATCTGAAGAGTCCTACAGAAACACACACTTCCAGATCACAGTGAGACACAGGTGAGACGCCACGAGAACACACGCCAGGATTGTGCCCAATATTGCTAGAGAACGACCTGAACAGGCCACACTACTGAAAACCAGAAAGAAACCAGTGTAGAAAACTCTGGCGCGACCTACAAACGTAGAAGAAATAAATATATTCGATTCATCTGTCTGCAACAGCCATCTTAAAAAAAAAAGCAATATAAACAGTAGGAAAGTTTATTGTTAGTGTTATTCAGCAGGAACTCTCGGGTTCTAGGTAATACTGCCCATTACACCATGGTGACATCACAACAAAAATACTGCCGTTTATCAAAACTGTACAATTAAACTTACAATTGCTCTAAAATAGTTAGCGTGAGAAGACGAGAGTGAGAGCCGTCAGCCGTCAGTGGTCCGAGCAGTCAGCGGTCAGTGGTCCGAGCGGTCAGTGGTCCGAGCGGTCAGTGGGCCGAGCGGTCAGTGGGCCGAGCGGTCAGTGGTCCGAGCGGTCAGTGGTCCGAGCGGTCAGCGGTCAGTGGTCCGAGCGGTCAGTGGTCCGAGCGGTCAGCGGTCAGTGGTCCCAGCGGTCAGCGGTCAGTGGTCCCAGCGGTCAGCAGTAGTGGTCCGAGCGGTCAGCGGTAGTGCCGCATCAGAGGAACGATGCAGGACGGGGGGCCCGACAGCTTCAGGAAAGAGTTCTGCAGCAGCTCCGGGGCCGAGGCTCGCTGGGACGGCTCTCGCACCAGCATCAGGTCCAGGAACGACCGCAGAACCGACGACACCTGCAACACACACACCACACACACGCTTCAGACACTCAGCACTTAGAAACAGATGCATCATGGGTGGTGGAACCATACACGTATTCACATTGAACCGTTCGCTACGAGGCTTTCAGTTTTCATTTTGAACGAATCGAGTGAGTAAATGAGTCAATACGCTTCTGAATGAATCAGGTGTTTGAACGAATCAAAATGTTTTACAATGACAGTAGCTGCGTCCTGATTCACCTACATATACATCCCTTAAAAGTATGTAGCCTACTCTTTTTGTGAAAAAGTACACACTTGAGTCTGTAGCAGAATAGTAAGCAAGCTTTGGGACAGACTTCTTCATCATAGATGAGTCTTTAATGGACGCTCTATTGCTTAGTTGCATGCATCCTGTCACTATTTCTGTCAATCATCTTGTCCCAGTTAATTCACATTTCGTTTGATTTGATTTCCTACTGTATTGGACAGAACCTTTCATGAACGGCTCATGTGTTTGCATAATGCATTTAAATGTTAATGACCTAAAGTATCGTTATAAAAGTTCACTATATTGCTGCTAGGGTGGAACAGTTCATGGAAAAAAATCTAAATGTACGGTTTGTCACACACGATTCGGCACACGCTGGGACCTAAATCTCAACTTAAATCTGACAACACACCTGTAATATGGTTAGTTATAAATAACACATAAAACAAACAGGGCTCGTCTTATTTATGTTCCTGCTGATGGATGTGCATTCTGGCATCTCAATACATTACAACAACATAACAATTTTTTTTTTAAATGTTGACAAATCATTCACTCTTGTTCAGTGCGAATGTTCAATTCTTTTTTTATTTGACAGTATAGTATTTCCCTAAACATAGCACATACCAAACCGTACTGAAACTGTGACTCTAAAACCGTGAAACAAACTGAACCGTGAGTAAGAAAAAGTAGTTTAAACTCATTTAATGTTGGAAGCACAGTCAACTTTAAAGATCTTTCTAAATTATTCCAAGCCAATGTAGCATTATATCCATTTACATTTACATTTACGCTTGTATATTTTAAGTATGAAATATAACGTGGATAACGCAGAATACATATTTTTCATCAGATTAGACATTGATTATTTATCACTCATACCTCTTTCTCTACTTGCATCTACTTTACATCGCATATCTGCCATGTTTGTAGTTTTTTAACACTTTATATGTGTTTGTAGTTCTAATCGAATCCTCGTCCACCGCACAATGTATTATGGGCAAAATCAGCCGTTAGAGTGTGCATCTATCTGCACTTCACTCTTTCTAATCTGGAAGTAATAGGTCTCAATCTCAATTCCTGGAGGACCAGAGCTCTGCGCAGCTCAAACACACCTGGTCCAGATAATCAAGGTCTTCCGGATCAACAGAAACTTCCAAGAAGGTGCGATTTGAAGCTAAACTCTGAGAGCTGTGGCTCCAGGACGTTTGAGACCACTGTAGTAGACTATCCAGGAATCTTTGGCATACTTTTTTAAACATACTACGATTTGGGACACACTAATTCTATTTTCAAATACTATTTAGGACTGATATTGTGTGAACTGGGACACATCAAGTGACTTGCTTCATTATTAAATGAACAATCAGTTTTAAACGAATGGAGTGAGTCAAGGATTCAGTGACTCATTCGTAAAGATAGTCACTAGCTTAGCCGTTTGAACAAATCAGTTGATTGAATGAATTAATGACTCACTCATTAGAAACTGACTCACCACCACCTACTGGTGTTTTCTTTTTTGTTTAACCATTTCATATTTCAATACCCATTCAAACATTAATATGCATTAGTTAAGCATATATTTAAGCAATGTTAAGTATAAATATTTCTTTATAAAGCAATCTGTAAGGTGTAGTCAATGCTTTTCTCATGTAACACAATAATGACTTTAAATGATCTTTCGGGGAGTGATTTCTCAGTCCAAAATGATGTGCAATTAAGTAATTGGCTCATAATATAATTAATTAGATAAAAAAATGTTCATTGTTTTACAGCCCTAGTAAATATTAGTGTTGTCAAATAATTCATGGCGATTAATCACATCCAAAATTAAAGTTTTTGTTTGAATAATATATAAAAAATGTGAACCAGAGCTGCACATAAACACACGTGTCAGTGATCATGTGACCGTGGCTCTGGCCAATAGAGATGCAGCGTCAGTGATCATGTGACCGTGGCTCTGGCCAATAGAGACGCAGCGTCAGTGATCATGTGACCGTGGCTCTGGCCAATAGAGACGCAGCGTCAGTGATCATGTGACCGTGGCTCTGGCCAATAGAGACGCAGCGTCAGTGATCATGTGACCGTGGCTCTGGCCAATAGAGACGCAGCGTCAGTGATCATGTGACCGTGGCTCTGGCCAATAGAGACGCAGCGTCAGTGATCATGTGACCGTGGCTCTGGCCAATAGAGACGCAGCGTCAGTGATCATGTGACCGTGGCTCTGGCCAATAGAGACGCAGCGTCAGTGATCATGTGACCGTGGCTCTGGCCAATAGAGACGCAGCGTCAGTGATCATGTGACCGTGGCTCTGGCCAATAGAGACGCAGCGTCAGTGATCATGTGACCGTGGCTCTGGCCAATAGAGACGCAGCGTCAGTGATCATGTGACCGTGGCTCTGGCCAATAGAGACGCAGCGTCAGTGATCATGTGACCGTGGCTCTGGCCAATAGAGACGCAGCGTCAGTGATCATGTGACCGTGGCTCTGGCCAATAGAGACGCAGCGTCAGTGATCATGTGACCGTGGCTCTGGCCAATAGAGACGCAGCGTCAGTGATCATGTGACCGTGGCTCTGGCCAATAGAGACGCAGCGTCAGTGATCATGTGACCGTGGCTCTGGCCAATAGAGACGCAGCGTCAGTGATCATGTGACCGTGGCTCTGGCCAATAGAGACGCAGCGTCAGTGATCATGTGACCGTGGCTCTGGCCAATAGAGACGCAGCGTCAGTGATCATGTGACCGTGGCTCTGGCCAATAGAGACGCAGCGTCAGTGATCATGTGACCGTGGCTCTGGCCAATAGAGACGCAGCGTCAGTGATCATGTGACCGTGGCTCTGGCCAATAGAGACGCAGCGTCAGTGATCATGTGACCGTGGCTCTGGCCAATAGAGACGCAGCGTCAGTGATCATGTGACCGTGGCTCTGGCCAATAGAGACGCAGCGTCAGTGATCATGTGACCGTGGCTCTGGCCAATAGAGACGCAGCGTCAGTGATCATGTGACCGTGGCTCTGGCCAATAGAGATGCAGCGTCAGTGATCATGTGACCGTGGCTCTGGCCAATAGAGACGCAGCGTCAGTGATCATGTGACAGTGGCTCTGGCCAATAGAGATGCAGCGTCAGTGATCATGTGACCGTGGCTCTGGCCAATAGAGACGCAGCGTCAGTGATCATGTGACCATGGCTCTGGCCAATAGAGACGCAGCGGCTCACCTTGTGCGAGTCCTTGATCTGCGGAGGCAGGTTGTCTCGTATCCGTCTCATGGCCTGCAGCGGCGGCTCGTTGAAGTACGGCGGCTCTCCGTCCACCATCTCGATCACCATGATGCCCAGAGACCAGATGTCCACCTGCAGACACACCACAGCAGATCAGCGCTGACTCGTTACCCATCATACAGCACACGGGTCAGTGCCGCTGACCGTACCTCAGTGCCGTAGGGAAGTCTGGAGATGACCTCCGGTGCCATCCAGTACGGCGTTCCCACCAGAGACTTCCTCTTGGGGACCTCTTTGGACACTTGAGCACAGAAGCCGAAATCCGAGAGCTTGATCTGAGAACAGAAACACACAGGAGCGTCACGTACAGCACAACACAAAGCTGATTAGCCGCTAATCGCCCCTTCATTTGTCATGTTCTCCCAGCTAATTACAAGGTGGGAGACAC